>NC_084970.1:18194860-18362360 GCF_963691925.1 Scomber scombrus
CAGTGAACACAGAAGGCTCGGAGAACAAGAACTGTTTGACATTCTTCCTCTTGTGATGAGAAAAGGAGTCTTCCTCTGCTTCTATACAAGGAGCTATCAGAAGGGAAGACATGAGGGGAAAATATACTTGTTAACTTATAAGGATCTTTGTAACACTAACACTTGAATACATAAGCCTTTCAAGGCCTGCTGCAGAGAAGCATCCCTACGGCATGATGCTGCCACTATGCATCACACTGGGGATGCTATATTTATGATGATGTGCAGTGTTTGGCTTCCACCAAATGTTATGTTCAGGTGATGACCAATAAGCTCAATTCTGGTCTCATGAGGCCATAAAAACCCTTTCCAGCAGAGTCTCCCACGTGCCTTCTTGCAAACTTCACTAGTTTTGCACACTCACTCAGTTTTTGAGACCAACCTACTCTTGGCAGATTTACAGCTGTGCCATACTCTTTCTATTACTTAATGATTTATTTCACTCTATCCATCTATGTATCCATCCACTGACTTTTTCTGACCGCCATCTTTTTGCTGAGTTGCAAGGAGTGTACATTTATCTTAATGGTCTCTTACTAATTATGTGTGTGTGTGTGTGTGTGTGTGTGTGTGTGTGTGTGTGTGTGTGTGTGTGTGTGTGTGTGTGTGTGTGTGTGTGTGTGTGTGTGTGTGTGTGTGTGTGTGTGTGTGTGTGTGTATTTATTCTCTATTTGTTTTTTGTTTGTTTGTTGAAAAGGAAAAGTGCTATACAAATAAAGTTTAATTGATCGATTGATTGATTGATTGATTGATTGATTGATATATATATCATTTATATATATATATCATAACACACTTCATAAGCACGTTTTTTTCTGTGGACCTGACCAACAGTACAACATATTAGCAGCAATGAGCTCTTTATCTGACCTAGTAACAGTCTTTTCCTAATTATGTGACTTCTAAAACCAACTGGCAGCATCAGTTTTGGCTCAGGTGTGTCCTATTAAAGGGGGTGCATATGTTTAAAAAAAAGTATATTGTCTATCATACTTATAATTCAATATAATTGAAGATCATTTTGTAAAGATCTAATTTCATTTAGGTTTCTGTTAATCAGTGTCAAAAACTAGTTTATATTCTATGTATCTTTCTGGCCAACAAATCTAATCAACATTGATTGTGAGTAAGTGATTTGATGATATGTATAATGTATGTGTGGTTGTTATCCAATCTTAGTTTATTTCATTGCAGGAAGCTTTTAGCTTTCAGGAAAAATTACACAATGAAAGATATGTTTTGATTCTACTGACATTATTTGTTGCTTTTTCCGAAGTAAAATTCAAGTAAATGGAACCAATTTGGAGCTCATGCAGTAGCTATTCCTGCATTTTAAACCCTTCTGTCCAACTAAATAAAGGTTTTTATTATAACTTGACTTGCTTCATTGCTCTGCCTGAAAGTGCCTGAAGAAATGTTTTTCTCTATGTGTTATATTTATCTACATTGTCTTATTTCATTAGAAACTCCTCTACTGTTTGGGCCATGGGAGAGGATAATTTGTTTTGAATAGTACTGTAGTACTTTGTTTGTAAGTTAGCAAAAACAATACCAAGGCTTGTATATTTTCCACATGTTCAATAAAGCTTCATTATTATTACTGATGGCAGTTTACAGCATTAACCTACCATAACCTGGTGGTCTACTAATATGACAATACCCTTCTGTCTATTCCATCTTTCAGTCCTAACTGTGATGAGTAAGTGGGATAAGCACCAAACAGGAACTTGACTCAGGGTTCTGGGATCTTTTCAATTTAAAAAGAAAACCATAAACCTTCGATCAACCTCTCAAAACTAGTTTGAAATTTATACTGTAAATTAATGGGAAATATTGGAGGACAGAGTCCACACCATGATTAAGTATGAATGTCATCCCCTGTTTAGTGTTTTTAATTGTCTAAAAAATTGTGTTGAGTTAAGTCTCACAGATGGCGAGGTGCTCCATAGTACAATAATTTTTTGTTACCACAGCTATAACTGTTTGTTTTAATTATTTCATTTACTATTAATTTTTAAATGTTCCTTTGCATAGCCTACTTTTGTAGGTTCCCCGCCTATTTATTAATTCACTGATTGTATTTTGTTTTTTAGTTTAGTTGCCGGGCCAGCTCCTGAGCTGTCCTCTTTGAATATGTGTTGATTTGTGTTAGTGTTACAAAGCTACAACTTACTACCACTGGCTCATGTTTGTATGTCGTCTGCTGTGACCTGTCTGACCAAACTAGTTTTCCCTGTGGAGATTAATAAAGTTATCTAATTACTCACTAAAGTATTTATTTCAGGGGTAATTGATAACACACACTAGAAAATAACTTTTTTTTCAATATTTCTGTTTTGTTTTACAGATTAGTACTGGACTCTCAAGAAAGTGGACAGTGTACTATGAGTCTAGTCAGCTGATGGTGTTGCATTTTGTGTTTTACGTGAGTACCTGAAAAGTCACATCCTGCCACTAGAGGGCGAGCTCTACTAGCAGATTCCCCTCAGAAGAAAGAGGCACCATTTCCTGCTTTTCTGAACGGATGAGATTCAGATTTACAGCATATATCACCAGCAACTAAGTCGTTCATGCATGTCTGAATGATTTGTCATGACTTTTCAAAATTGCACACTCAAATGCAAGTCTCCGAGGAGCAAAACTGTGTTAACTGCCAAAAATCCCTTCATCCCAAGCCTAGACATGAGCTGTGTATATTTGACATGAACTGACCCATCATTAAGTTCAATAACGTGCTTGTAAGTTTATCCACAAATGGTTACGCTACATGCATGCACATACACACACACACAAACACACAATTTCCCCCCTGCAGTGATCCATAACCCTCCCTGATACCCCATTCTCTCTCTCAATCTGGGCAAAGTGCCAGCTGCCTCCCTCCCTTTCGCTCTCTCTCTCCCTCTTTTGCTGTGGATCCCTCTGTGTGTATTTTGTACATACCAAGCCAAGTCACAATGCTGCGCTTACTAAACCAAGTGGCTTAGGCATTTGCAGTGTGATGCCGCTGTTCCCAGACCTCCCTGTCTGTGGTGGACCCGCTTTGTGAGGCAGTGCAGATCCCAGACAGCTCTGATGGCAGAGCAGGGCAGGTGGGCTGTGCAAGCTGAGAAACCAACATCACCTGTTTTGGAAATATAGACCAACGAAGGACAAAACAAGAAGGAGAAGCAGTGTCTTTGGAGAGCCTAGGTCTCGCACTGCCTATCCTCTCCCCCTCCCTTTTTCTCTTCCTCTCTCTCTCTCTGCACACACCCCACACACAGAGTCTCACACACAGACACACTCTCCGCTTGCCTCTCCTTTCTTCGCTCCCTGTTTGTCTCCTCCACTCTCCGATGCTGTTGTGGTGAACAGCAGGACACTCCAGGCTGAGCTGCATGGAGGCACAGGGAGGGGCAGGGAGCCCAGGTAAGAACCATTTTCTGTTCTCTTCTCTTTGTCATGGTGTATGTTAACTTAGGTGGGCATGGTTGTTGTAAAGTGCCTTTGTCTTTTGAATACATGTGCTTGGAATGTCCTCTTATGTTCATGATGTGAATAACTGGACAGACACTTTCTGTACAGCTGGACTAGAGTCTCCCTGAATACTGTTTACCAGAGAAGCTTTTGATTCATGTCACCACCTTTTTCTATATTGGTCTTGTCTAGAGTTAATCACTGATATATGTTAGAATTATATATATAGCAGTGCACTGGCACACTATCTGTGCTTATTGTCCTTAACCAGGAACCAGTTGTTGAGGTTTCATTCCCAAAGATAGAAGTTTCATGCTTAATCTATTGCTTAGCAGCACAGGTCTTTTTTATATCCACACACCATAGGTCAGCCATGTAAAAGCTGAATTGATGAAATACAAATTGCAGTACAATAGTGAATGCATGGCCTTTGTGTAAAGGCCATCCAGAGAAGCCTGCTGTATGGTAGCATCGCACAATGCCTCAATGCCACCATTGCACCGCAACATCTAAACATTATTGAGATCACAAGGGTAATACAAGTATTTCAAGGTTTCATGTTGATGTAGGACAGATTATATAGGTATCTGTGATTAATTTTTTAAAAAGTATATCTATTGCATAAAGTGAAACAAAGTAGTAAAGTGTAAGTTTAGTTTAGTATGTTAACAGTTACCTCTACAGCTGCAGTGTTTTTTCAACCACTATTAAAACGTAGCTTTTTTTTTACTGCATAGCATGCTAGGGTAAAACAATGTCTCTGCAACCTCTGCAGGCTGCGTTCTCAGCAGATACTTAGACTAATAGTCTTTTTTAATGAGGAAATGACTTTTATCCTGCTCATGACAAATTGATATATTATTTGTTTCTCAAGATAAAACTAAATTATATTGCCCATCATTATTTTGATCTATCACAGGACTGGATCACAAAGTCTAACTTCGGTATAGCAGTGTTGGCACTGTGGCAACACAGCAACCAGTCTTAATCAACATCATTCCTGATCGTTTCCAGCCCTACCTGTGACTATTGTAATTAATGCTGATAGAGAATGCAGCAAAAACATTGTAAACATATGAGAAAGTTTATTCGAGGTTCAACATGGTCTTAACTAACTGAAACATGGACAAGGACATGAGACTTAGAGAAATCAGCTCGCACAATGACCTGGTGAAAAGGGTGATGAGAGAGCATATCAATTATCCTGCCTGCGCTACATAGCCAAATGATGATTGATTTATTGAACTGAGACACTGAGTTTGAGTCCATCTTTGCTAAACGTATAGAACTTAAATTTCAGACACCCCCTCTCTCTCTCTCGCTTATCTCTCTCCATCTTTCTGCTAGTTGATTCACAGACAGTTATGGCTAACAGCTCTAGACAGGGTCAGCCATTTCCTGAAACTGACATATTTGTGATACCTGACTGTCTTTTACCAGCACTGACTTAGATTCTAGTTATTGACTCAGGCTTTTTCACAGCTGATTCAGCAGGCGGTGGCTACATCATCCCATCTGTGTAAACGTATCTCCCTTCACATGCAGATAATACTGTGACTTTCTGGAAAGCTCTTCTCTTCTGTCACTGACTAACATCCTGACTGAAAGCCAGACTCATCGTCCACCAAAATGCTAAACATATGAGCATGAGTACACAGATATGAGAATAATAGTCAGAACAGCAAAAACCAATACAGTATAGCAGATGATCCTGAGAGACTCATTTTAGATTTATGTTTGGCCCTCTAATATCATGAGCACATCTTAACTGATACATACAGTATATGTTTACCAGTCACATCAATGAAACAATAGTCGTTTTTTTACATAACATAAAATGAAGTGCTGCTTATTATACATTTAGTTACAGAACAAAAATAGCTTATTAAATACAGTACAATATCTGAATTTAGCGCAACTCCAGCAGCCCATTCTTGTGTAGACATGAGGCTGAAAAAAAAACTAACTGGGATAAGATTAGAGCTTAGATGGATGGATGCATGCACTGTCATGTTAAAATGCCCCATAGCAATGGTGGAAAGATTAGGAACAGTAATTCAGAGTGTTTGCCGAAGAAGGTGATGGAAATAGAAACCAAAGCTGGCAGAGAGTCTAAATATTGAACAAACATTTCATTGTAATAGCAGAGGTAACGCTATAGTCTTTTTGTTTTTGCAGCTTCTCTCTGGGGTAATCAGTCAATAGTCAGTAATGAACACTTTGCTTCTGGTGGTGAAATCAGAATCCATCATGTTCTGGCCTGGCCTTCGCTGTAACATGTTTCATCTGATAGGGGAAATTCAAACATCTAGGAGCATACTGTGAGAAGAAATGGTACCGGCCATCTGGTGAGGCCCATCAGAAAGCCACAACACCCACACTCCTTTCCATCAACTCTGCATGTTATCATTAAAAAGCCATACTGCTGTAATTTTTGTTAAAGGTTGCTCAGTAAACAAAGATAAGGTTTTAGGGGTGAGTTTATAGGAGTCCACAACATCACAGCTGATTTATAGCAACAGAATAGTTTATCAGCATATCACTTCAGCCTCATGCAATTTTGAAATTACTGTTTGGAAAGTAGTTTATATTGCAATTTATATTTTTATAAATTTCAACTAAATTTGCATCACTCCTGTACTCTTGTCCTTTTCGCTCAGCCTCATCATATGTTCTCCACTGTGTCAAAGAAAAGCAGGCATTTAACCTTGATCAGATTGAACCAAATTAGAGCTTGTGCACACTCCTGTATTTAGGGGCTGCTATTTTAAGTAACTTCTATTTTCAGAGTTGCTAACTTGTTTTCTGTTTTGAATGGATGTTTGCAATGTGTTTCAGCTGGATTGACTAAGGAGCATGACCAGTCTGTAACACATTGAATTAGATGTTTGCCCTCGGCCAAGTACACCAATTTCAAGGAATCACATAGCTGTAATACTTTTCGGTCCTATTCTCTACAGACAGAAAGTGGGGGCTGTGAGTGTGAAGACATGTATAGCCTTTATTTTATAAAACCTGACAGTGGACTGGTGATGCAGTTACTTAGGGAGACATAATTGTGGTTATACAAGGAGTATAATCACTGTGCCCAACTGATTAACAATGGAGTGAACATTGACTTCTTTCAGTACACGCAACCATTAAATGCTTTGTTTCCCTTCATTAACCAAGATGTGTCTGTGTAGACTGGTTATTTTGCACTGTTTTGATGCCTTAAACTGTACTGTGGTAATATGTCATTAAAAATGTAAAGACCTATTATAAATAAATCAGCCTTTTTTATCCTTTCTCCTCCATTTAAAACAACAGAGCCCAATAAAGATATCCAGAAGCTGCTGAAGCCCTCCAGCTCAGGCGACCTATCCAAGGAGTTGTTCCAGCACACAGCAGGGGAGGAGGAGGGCGGCCTGTCAGGGCGCACTGCTAGTCTGCTGCACATCACTGAGAAGAGACGTAAGTAGCGGGCGGTGGAGGAAGTAAAGAAAGAAAGCTATTAAGAATGTGAAGTTGATGAATATTCATTGGCGGCGAAAAGGCGATACAGGTTAATAATGGGTGGAAAAGTCCTTGAGCAGGATGCCTGATCAATAACAAGTGCCTCTAAAAGACCATTAATGTTTTACTTACACACACACACACGCGCGCGCACACACACACACACACACACACACACACACACACACACACACACACACACACACACACACACACACACACACACACACACACACACACACACACACACACACACACACACACACATACATACATACATACATACATACATACATACATACATACATACATACATACATACATACATACATACACACACACATTACACACATATGATCCTAGACCAGACCCTCATCCAGTACAGTTCAGGTTTATCTGAAGATTATGCACTGAATGATCATTGCCTATTTTAGGTATTCTGGTCCCACATTCTCAAAGATTGCTGCACCACAGGCTGGACTGAAAGCACTCTTTGTGCATCAGTCCCATACAGAGGCTACCCTGTACGTGCCAGACTCAGAGCCCAGGGCACATAAACACACAGAGGCGGATACTGGGGCTACATGAGTGACAAGGCCGCCTTTATCTGCTTCACTAACTAAACACTTTTTCAAAGAGACAGCTCATCCAGAGGCTAATGTCTGTGTTTCTGTGCTTGTGAACCACTAACTAGTCATGCCACCTGCCTAGAGCTAGAAAGGAAGACGTATATAGAGCAGGACAAACACACAGAAAGAGAATTAAAGTTTTAAATATTTACAACAACATTTTCAACATAAAGATCAGTTTTTTACAGTTATTGTCAGCCATATCATCAAGACCTCAGGGCATCAGATACCATATTTAATATTCTACCTGATTTTTGCATTCTATGGAGACTGTTTATTTAAGGTTTTGTCTCAGTGCCACACTGCAGCTTTATCCTTAATGGCACAGCAGCAAACTACTTCCTAGTGCTGCAGTTGTATCTCCAAAAGTGAGACCATAATGGCTCCTGAGTCATCTGCAACATTTATTTTTAGGAGCCTGGAGCCCACAGTCTACATTTACCCTAAAAAAAAAAAAAAAAACATGTCCCAGAAAATAGCAGGTTGTCAGTTTTTGTCATGAAAAGTGAATCACTTAAGAAAACATTTAGTACAGATACATGCACCTATAGAGTAGACAAACTCATATCTTCTGCAGTGTAGAGAAATGCATTTTGTTATTGTGACAGGAATTTAAGATCAAAAAATGTGTAGTGACTGCTGTGGGGTCAAATGTAGCATAGAGTGAAAAAGTGCTAATTTATTTTTTATTGATCTTGAATAGAAGCTGGGAAGAAAAGACAAATTAGGGGGACAAAAACTTGGGCATGACTCATTTCCTGTCAGCTGTTTAGTGATTAGTAAAGAATGCAACTGGAAATAATTGCACCCAATTAGAAGGTTTATGATTGAAACTGTGAAATGGTGTGTGGATGACGGCTTGTGTGCTTCATTAATGTGGGGAAAAAATACTTAATTTTATAGTCGAGTTAAAAAAAATATTTGGCATTATGTGTTTAACATACTACCTCCGTGGCTTAGCATTGTCTCATCCATCTTCATTCAACCAGAGTCCACTCATCATTACCAGCTGTTCAGGCTGGACTGATGACCTCAGGGTAGTGAAGGAAAGGGATTACCCAGATCCAGCATGCAAGGCACATCCCCTCTCCTCTCTTATCCCTTCTCCCAAATGTGAACCCCTCCCTTACACCATCCTCCCTGTTCTTCTCTTTTCATTCCTTCAGTTGAATCCGTCTGTACCTTCTCACATGCTGAGAGAAGAAAGGAAATAAAAGAATAAAAGGATTTTCTTTAATAGAACATCAATACAACAATTACGATATGCAAACAATTATTTTTCTTACTGCTATTTTCTGAATTAAAGGAAGCGTCACATTCAATTCAGTGAATTAAAGGGAGCTTTATTTCATACACATTAACTACAAAGGCGTGAATATTAAGTGTGAGATTAAGGGCTTGTTGCCAAAAATGAAAATATGTCAAGAAGGAGTCAAATGGATCAGCACACACTTATTAGATTTTACAGGCTGTCAAGCTGTATGCTTGCTGTAAGAAAGGGTAGTGTGTGTGGTTTTTTTTGTCGTTTTTTACATCATCCTTCTGCTTCAGGCACAAAATCCTCCAGTTTTTCTTTTATCTTTTCTTTTAGGGTGTCTCAGTGTGAATTCCCTATTGCCAGCCCTCCCTACTAGTGTCTCACAGCTCCCCTGATTGGCCTTTGAGATGGAGGCAGTTGTTTCAGTCTGTCTGCCTGGGAGAGAAAACGTACTGATCAATTATTCAAGGAGTAAGGGTGTGGGAGAGAAAAAAAAGAGATTTTGGGGGGGGGGGGGGGGATTAAAAAACAAGCACAGAGGAATGGGAACCAGTTGGAAATAATGGGAGAACATAATGCAGACAATGTTTCATTTTACATAATGTGCTTATGCCATTCCTCAATCTTAGCTCATTTCATCATTCCCTGTTTTCTTTTCTTTCATCTCCATCTCCTTCTCCATAATATCCATCCTGGCTTTTTCCCTTCCTTCAGTTTTTTTCCCACTCCTCCTGAAAAGGGATTTTAAACATACAGAAAGGCTGTAGACAAACACTTCACAGCCTCTGGGAAATGTTAACTGTATTTACAAGCAAAGAAATAATCTGAAGTGATGAAAAATACGAAATACATAAAAAACATTTCTATATGGCTCTTGTCAACAAATGCTTGCATATTGCAGTATTTGTCCAACAAACATAAATAGTCACCATCACTATCAGACAGCAGACATTGGCCCGAGCTTTGGGTGTGAAATAGCTGTCACTGCTTACTGCTGATCCTGCCCATTTCCGGTGCTGCTGTTTAATTACATGGGGTGAAGTGTTCAATGATACAGGATACAAGGAAAATGGTTGGCTATCTTAACCCTTTACTGATGCTATGTGTAGCTCTAGAGTCTCCAATGAGATAATACTATTTATCCTTTGTGATTTAGGCAGTGATGTCATTTTCTAAGGTGGATCTTTACATATGCAGAACTTAGATATCTGTAATGTATCAGGATGGCAAAATTAACTGTGACTCAAAATCATTCTATATCAGACTGGTGGCTTGAGGTGAAACTGGAAGATGTGGTTTCTTTGTTTGCAAATGGTTCAATTCTTGTTTAACTACTAGACTCTAAATCGTGTGTGACTGAGACCAAGATAAATTGATAGAGATGTGTAGATACATTAAGAGTCCAAATCCCCTGTTATTTAAACAAGAACATGTAATGGCATGTATGATGACAAGGTTTCATCATCATCATCATCATCATCCAATAGCTTAATGTTGAAGTACAGACAATCAAGATTCAAGGGCCTGAAGGTCAAGGAAACTTTATTAATACCCGAAGGTAGATTTGGTTACAGTTTCAGGAGAGGGCATCTCAACATTCAAACAGATACATACATACAAACTTCAGTGACAGCAAACAGTTAAAACACCACGAAAACAGACATGGGCAGGTGCTCGCAAGGCTAACTGATCAGGATTTGAAAAGTAAAACAAGATAAAAAAGACCACTAAATGGACCACTAAAATGCCAATATAAAAAACCTGTTAAGAGCATGATGATTCAAAGGACATGGATGATAAATAAATAAATACATAAATACAATTAAAGTCAGGTCCAATTTCCAATAAATATAAATAAATAAGGTAGACCTTAAAAGTACAAAAGTGCACTAAGACATGTTTAAGATGGAGACAGCAGCAGGAACAAAGCTGTTTCTTATGACGTGTGGTCTTAGACCTTGGGACTTTGAGTCTCCGTCCAGACGGCAAAGGCTGGAACACATATGATAGGGGATGGGAGTCATCACTTGAAATGGAGCTGGCTATCCGCTGTAACTGTCTGGTGTACAGTGATTCTAGGCCCAGCTGTGGCTCCCCGATCAACTGACCTGACCATTTAATAATGTGATTCAGTGAGTTCCTTTCTTTCAGGGGCAGGTTTCCAAACCATGACACAAGACAAAAAGATAAAACCGACTCAATAAAGGCATGATAAAAAAGTGTCATCATGGTTTTATCAATGTGGAAACGAGACAGCTTCCTCAAACAAAACAAACGCTGGTGTCCCTTCCTGCTCATAACTTTACAATTTTCTTTAAAATTGACTGTGATGACATAGGCATCATCACATGTCATGGGCCTAGTGTGAGTACGCCCCTAGTTTTTTAATTTCATCTTTGTTGTAATTCTCTGTTTGCATGCTTCTCTTTTTTTGTAGGCATTACAATATACCTAATGTACATTAAATAGCCTCTCAATTATATTTTGTGACATTTATGCTGGGTCTCTGTTTTGCTTTTCATGGTCAGTGCAGGTATGTGACCCAGTCCTGGTTTTGAACATGACAGTAAATATAAACAGGTCAGAAGGTTTGGAGCGGAGTAGATGGTTTTGGGAAATAGAGGAGAGATTTTTGTGTTTCCTTATTACATTCATCAGGACATCAAACTACAGAAACACTTGGTCCAGTGAGTTTTAATTGCTCTACTCTGTTTTTCCACATAGTTCTCATTGCTTCCTTATTTGTCATTCCTCATGTCTCGGCATTCCTGGTATTGACTAAAGCTGAAACATAGCACCATTACCAGCCACTGCTTTAACATGAATATCACTCTTCTATAGATTAGTAATGCAGGAAAATTAAAAGCAACAGCAGACAAAGAGCAGCAGGAGAACTGGGCTCTACTTCAGCATGAAACTTTTTCTTAAGGTGCCTGGAAAAAGGCAGGCGAATGGGGTAATGACAGCCTTCAACCCTGTTGTGCGACCACTGTTTTCTCTACAAGGTCACGCCCACATACAGCGAGTGAAGAGTTTCATTCAGACTTGACGTTGCATGGAAGGAAGGCATCCACTGATTCATAACGACATAAAAACACACTTATGTCTGCCTCAGTGTTGTGTCCAAACATCTTTCTCACTGTAATGGTAGATTTGTTTAGCTCTGTTACACAGAATTGGTGCCCAACTTGGATGATGCTGAGTCAAGCACATATACTTGGATTCTACATGTATGTTTGAATAATTTTCACATTTCACATACATTACATAAACAAGCTTTGGAGGAAACCTGACTAGAATGCTGAGCCTGGCACGTTGACACAAAGCACAGGCGAACGTGACCTTGTGCAGCAGTAGTGACTCCTGCTGAGGAAATCAGAGACTTGTGCAGAAATGAACAGGTGCTACACTCTCAGGAGAAAATTCCTCTTCTATCCCTACACTTCATTTCATTTTTTCAGTCTCTGCCTATGTGTCAAGCTGAAAGAGAGACACTCAATAACTAGAGAGGCAAGCTTAGATGAAGATTAAAGAAGCCCACTGTGTCTGAAATATTTCTGAAGTAGACAGAATTTGGCTTTACAAGAGGTGTACAGATAAAGTACTGGATAAAAAAGTAAATTGGATCTTTGTTGAAATCGATTTTACAATAGCACTGCAAGAGCCAACTATTGATCTGCTTATGAGTCCAATGGAGATTCAAGAGCAGCATTACACGATGAGCTGAGGAACTCTGTGTTCATCATGTATGCAGTTTATCCTCCACTTCTTTTAAAAGAGCAGCTTTTCTTCTGTGATGTCCGCAAATATGAGTGGATCATTTGAATCTCTTAACTTCACCACCAGACTGAAAAGCATGCTTTTCTCTCCCCCTCTCTCTGCCAACTAGAACCCCTGAGCAGTGTGTCTTCTTTGGAAGTGCACTTTGACCTCCTGGATCTGACCGAACTGACTGACATGTCTGACCAGGAGCTGGCTGAGGTTTTTGCTGACTCTGATGAGGAGAACCACAACGACTCCCCAGCAGGTAAGGTCTGCTAAGAATGAAATGCATATGTTTACGATAAGCAAGAATAACTGGAAAATAAAGGAAAAACAATATCTAGATGCACTCAAGGTTTGTGCAAAAAATATAAAATTGAAATTTTAAAATAGTCATTACATTCTTAGTGACTGTTGACTTATACAGAAACCCATCAGTTACAAAGATGTAAACAATGTGTATGCATAAAACAGTAAACATTTAAAGTGTGTTGTGAAAAGAGTACACCACTGATTTAGCATGGCACGTAACATTGTCAGACTGTCAATGGTCAGTTAAAAAAAGAAGATTAAAGTTGATGCAGCAGAAGCAGAAATATCATTTTTTTTATTCCATGCAGCCTTATTCCTTGGCGAAATCTGGTTTCTACATTATCCATTATTCAATTTTACCTGATTTACTAATCTGTTTTGAAGACTTGGATGTGTTATGCTAGTAACAGTCAATGCAACTTAGAACCACTATCCTCAAGCATAAATGAGGAGTGGGCTACATAATTTCCTAGTTTTTTTTTTCATTTTCAAACTTGTAGTCTTAAGCCTCAACTGATGTTGCCTCAAGTAATTTCAATTGAGGCCATTTATCGGACTTCAGACAGCTTGCTCTGGAGCGACAAAACATATACAGCTTCTCTCAGATGTGCAGTATGATGTGTAAAATCAGTGGAGTTCCCCTTTAAGCTGTGCAGACAGATGTGCTGTTGATTTATCTGACTGCAAACAGGAATAATAAGAAACAGCTTCCTTTTCTTGCATGATTTTTCTTAGCAATTCTCTGACCTTCAGCTTCATTTGGCAGAGTAAATGTGTTATACAAACTATTTGGTTGTTGAGGGATGCAAATTAAAATCTGTTGTCTGCGAATGAAAACAAGGAACAATAATTCTGAAAATGCTAACATTCAATGGGGGGGGTTGGGGGGGCTGTATCTATACAGCACACTGCATGAACTCAAGGTTCACATGATGTTTTTTTTGTGTATGTGTGCATTTAAGAGAGAGTTTCTAGTCATTTCTGGTCAGTCGAGCCCAGCAGGGCTCTTAAAAGGCCTGCTGAGCCATAATGATATGATACATCATGTGACTCCTTTAGGGACTCATCAAAGACATATTTCAGTGTCAGTGTTAAACTGCCCTTTTTATTTCAGTACTGCTTAAAGTTTATACTGCTATGATTCTCATAAGAAACTTTGTTATATACATTATATAAGTAATAAGTAAGAAGTCTGAGAAGAGAATCACAACTGGGAATTATTTCAATCTGAAAAGGAGAAATGGAAGGAAATAATGTCATGTTTATCTGACTGCACTGGACTAATCACATACAATCCAAATTAATCAAATGCAGTTGCACCTATGCATATTAAAAGATGAGACAGTTGTGTATGTACATGTGTGTCACAGCAGAGGTACAGGATAAAGGCCAGTCCATCTTTCTCCCTGTTTGCTAAAGGAAGCAAAACATATTTCCAATGTTTTATTTATGACCTGGGTGCCTCATCCTGCATGCGGACAGTGAACTCTCTCCTGCAACAACCCTGCCTCTCAGCAGGCCCACAGGGTTTCATGCCGGCTCAGTTTAGACAGTGTCTTACAAGTAATAGTAAATTCTGTGCATGAGTAGTGCTGGTCAGAATACTTCAAATATTTTTTTCTTGATAAAAATATCAGACTTTCACTTTCACTCTCATTAACTGGGACTTTAACCAATTCACATAATTGTTTAGCTGATAATGCATAATAAAAACAAATATGGTGGTCACATGGTGACCTCACAGAGAATACAAATGGTAAATGTTGGTGGGCGTAAAAAGGCATGAAAAACAGACTCTGCTGTTTTAATTGCTTTGAAACAGACCAGGCTGGATAAAGCAGATTTTGTATGGTCAAACATACTTACATCTTCAATAAGAAACAGTCAGGACCTCAGTTTAAAACATTGTAAAACAGGGCTTTCCCTCTTTCTTTCTAAATGTTGCTTTCACTGTTTTTCTCACAGCTTTCCTATTATAGCATCACCCTGTTCTTCAACATCTTTCCCCTCCTTTCCTTCATGTTTCATATCATGGTACAGCCTGTTAAGTGTGAGTTATCTTCCCAGTGGGCCATCTGTGCTATATGTTGCTGTCTGCAGCCCTACAGACGATTCTTTAAATTAATGATGGTGTGCAACATTTACAGCAGATGAACATCATGTGTGCAAAAATTTCCCATTTATTTGTTTGTAAATATTTATTTTGGGCTTTATTGCCTTTATTCAGATAGTAACTGGCAGAGATGCCGGCAGGAAACAGGGAGAGAGAGAGAGAGGGGAATGACCTGCAGCATAGGTCCCTGGCCGGATTCGAACCAGGGACGTATGCGCTTTAACCACTCGACCACAAGGGTGCTCCTTTTCTTTGTTTCTTAATGAAAACCATGTGCATTGTCTGGAGCACCAACTGAGTTACACCAATGCACTAGCATAAAGAATTAGACTTATTTCAAGGTCAGACTTAAGTCTTCAATACGTCTACTGTATGAGACAACCTTAGTCTGTCTCTTTTCTGTCTGTTTCTGTTCACTCCCTCTTATGTCTCACTTTAACCCCACAATATAAACCCATCTTCCCACAGCTGTGCAGAATACTGAGTTTTAACTTGCCCCCCCTTCAGCTCTCCTCTCAAACACCACCAGACCAAGTTTCTCCAGGTTTTATTAGTCACAGGCCACAGCTGCGTTTCAGTAGCCAGAAAGTACAGGTGCAGAAGATGCAACAGCCAAGAGGCTTCTAGTCCAACATCTCATATCCGCTGCTCTGTTCTCAGCCAATCAAGATTAAATTCTGCTGTTCAGAGATGAACAGATGAACAGCTGTGTAATATAATTTACACAGCCATAGATATGTGAGAAAAATATAAAACAAACAATGATTAACTGTTAGTTTACTCAGAATGACATATTCAGATGAGTGATCTGTTTTTATTGTTAATTAATGCAATTGGCAATCTTACAAGAACAGTTTGGTATTCACTCTTCTATTCTTATCTGTAATCATGACTAAAAATAGATCAGCCATCTAAAAAATGTGGCAAACATTTTTTCATTATTGAAAGTCCTTAACCTTTTAACATTAGATGTATCATTTTATAGTGTCTTTCTTCATCTTGCCTCTAAATACCTCTCACTTTACCACACACAACCATTGGGCTCCTTTTGTTTTTGTCTTTCAGCTTGCCATTATCCTTTAGTGTCAATATCTGCCTCCGATATCTTGTGTCAAAGAAAGGATAACAATCCAAGATAGATGCTGAAGGTGCTTTCAAGTAGAAGCATGCTGAATGTTTAGCTGTGCAGGATTTTACAGAAAATAGACTTTTGTTGTGAGACCCGCCAAAAACAGAATAGCTTAGGTGGCATCAACACATACTGTGAACTTGACAGATGCCAAATGTTAGTGAATGTAACATTGGACTTCCAGAGTCAGTGCTTTGAATACCACTGGGTCTGAATGTGCAAACAATGCATGCATGAGTTTTAGTGATAAATATCACCTTCCTCATCATTCAACCCTCAGATTTAATTTCATGCAGGGCGATTAAAGATACGTTTTGATTAAGCTATTATAATGACATACTGCAAACTGTGACAAAGGCAATATAATGACGGTAAGGTGGTTACAGCACAAAGATGAGATGGGTATGGTGTGTTCATAAAGACATTATGAGGGAGAAAGAGAAATACTTAAATTCAATTAATTGTGCCAGAGTTAGTGTTGCAAATGTGGGTCAGGTAGTATTGAGCTGTGTGAGCATAGGACTCAGTGGGAAACTGCTGAGTGTGTGCCAGTGTGTGGAGGGCATGTACTGTAGGAGTTGAGGGAGAGGTTAAAGCAGGCATAGAGCAGAGGAAAGGGGGGTGGGGGAGTAGATGGGTTAGCGAGTTCATGCTAAATGTAGGTTTCTGAATAATTCAGTTTTCCCTGCTGGAAACAAGGCATGGTCTTTCAAAAGCCATTTAAACAGTTATCATAATCTGAGTAACTACACTGACTCATTATTTATAGATGCTTATGTCTTGTTTGTTTTGTTTACTCTTCTGCCTTTCTTTTCCCATTTCTCTTCTTCCATTCTCATGTTCCTCTGTTTCACTTCCTGCTTTTTGGTGCCATGTTTACATGGATAGTTCAACCAAATTCAGTGAACGTTGATCAATTGTACTTCATAGCTGTAATCCAGAGAGCCGAGAACATACAGCAATTAGAGTTTCGCCAAGCGCCTCTTTCCAGAGCAGCTCTAGAGGTACTGAACAAAAGGCTGACTTTGTTGAATTGGTTTTCTCTTTGTTTTACTCTTAAATGAGCTTGATGAACCATAAAGTTTACCTACATCCCCAAAAAACTACCACAGACATAGCTCTGACCTCCTATTCTTTGCCATTGGAGTGTTTTTTTATGGATTTTTTCATGTCCAGTGTGAGTTGTGTTTTAGAGAAGATATTTGTTAGATTGTTTATTTAGCCAAGGATTTTGTTAGTAGACACGTGAAGGGATGAATTGATGCAGAAAATGCAAAAGGGGATAGGTAGAACAATCACATTTTAAATAAAGCTCAAATGTCAGTTCATAGTTTATTTTCCATATAATATGTCACAGAGAGTGCATCTTACTATAACAAAACTTCCTGTTTGCAGTCATTGATACAACACCTGCAGTGACATCACTGTTTGGAAAATTATGTACAATTTCAGCCCATAGAGAGCAGTGCTGTGGAAGCTTCATGACTTACCCCCTAGGAGCAGGAGAATACATTCATAGATAGATTATAAAAGATCATTTGGATGCAAAAGGTCAGACTCAAGCTCAACGCAATGCCTTCAGGGCTGCTCCAAAAAAAAATGTCATCACACTTGCCCCAGTTCACAGCAACTGGTTGAGCTGTAGGATTATCATGCACAAATGACACCAGTGTTGTTTCCCTTACAGGGAATGAGAGAAAAGGCCTTCATCACATACTATATGTGTTTGCCTTCACTGTAGATGTGAACATATAAACACACATTTTGTCTTCTGCAACAGTTTTCCTTGTGCCTTCGCAGGTTTCTGTAGGAGAGTCTTGTGTTTCAGGAACTCTAAGTTATGCAGCAACACGCTGACTGAAGAATCTAATGGCTGCTAGCCAGCAGCACAGAAGGACTACTGCACAGTACCCCATAGCTCAGGGTGTGCTATGTGACAGCAAGAGAGAGGGAGACAAAGGGAAGGAGAAAGAAAGAAGGAAAATCTGTTGATGTTGTGGGGAGGGGTGTAATTACTTAATGCGACCTCTCAGGTGTGCAGACATTCATGTGATTGTGTGTTTTAATCATGTTAATCAGTCTTTTAATCAAATATCAGGGCAGAAACACATCAGCAGACGTCTAACCAATGCACACAAGGAATGGAAAAAAAGATGTGCATTATGCATATGTATGTATGTGTGTGTGTGTGTGTGTATTATAATATTTACACATTTAAGTAAATACAGTATGTTTACAATGCAGGTACACATTTGTATAGCTACATGAACACAACAAGCAGTAAGGTGTTTGTGGTGCTCGCTGCAGCAGACTCTTCACAGCAGGATGCTGTCCTACTTATTAAAATCCAGCAGAGATGCCATCAATCTTCTAGATCAATATGTCTTTTCTTCCTCCCCCTCCCTCTCTCTGTCTCTAATATGTCTGAGAAAATAGATGCAGCTTCAGGGAGAAAAATAAGCCAGGTACTGAGTATGACGTTCACTTAGAAGACCGAACATTAGAGTGATACGGACAGTGAAAGGGCAGAGTCTACAGCAGTTCAAACTTCTGTTGCCTTCCTAATAGGCTGGACATCACCACCAAGTGGTGTGAAGCTGCAGTGGCTACAAAACAATTTCTCTGTATGACTAAAATATAACGGAAGAAAGTTAATGATGGCAAAGCTGCAGCAGTGAGAGTATTTATGACAAGATCTTTACTGGTTTGTACAAAGAGAAAGCAGCTGTTTGTGTGAGGAATATTTTTCTTTCTGTGGATCATTTCAGATGCCTCAAAGAAGATAAAAAACAGTTTTGTACCCCAACTAAGTGGATCACTTTCTCCATCCGTTCAACAAAAAAAACCTATAAGTGTGAGTAACTGGTTTTAAAGTGCAGAAGAAAAGTGTTTCATTTTAACAGCTTAGCTCTGGAGATTAAAATATGCTTTTAGAAAGTTTATAATTGTGCATACTGAAGCCAATAAACAAAAGACATTTGTATTTTCAAGCCCTAGTTCTGCGTGTAACAGGGTGCAGTGATACTTCTGGGTCTGGTTACTTAGTACATAAAAACACTGCATCTGTATTCATATTTGCCAAGACATTATACTCCTGCTGATCATAAATCATTGTGTTTCTGGTTCCTAGGTTCCCACCAGCCTATGCTACCCAGAGGCGGGTACATGCGCTCCCCCTCGTGGACACGCTGCAGCAAGGTTGAGCCCCCACGAGAGAGAAAGCACCACAGCGACTCCGACACTGCAGAGCCCTTAATGAAACTGGAAAGGCCAAAGCAGCCGTGATGTCTGATGTGAAACAGCCAGACAGCAGAGAGAAAACCCAGAGCCGCCAGACACAGCCAGAGTGAGAACACAAAGCGGACCAAGAGGCCCAAATTTGCCACCTTGCACTCACATAGTGTTTCATGGTGCTGAATAGATGAGTTCAGGTTGAACTCTGGACACTGTGCTCTAACTAAAGATGTGTAATACACACACCCTCCTTCTCTCTCCCTCTCCTCTCTTTCTCTCTCTCACACACACACATAAACACACAACCATTGTGTTTTTCAAGCAAGGGGTTCCTAATGCACTCTGGGCTCCCAGAAGATTTTATGCTTTGTTTTCAAATGACATACAGGGTAGGAGGTTAGCAGAATAGCAGCACCTCCATCCATAAAGCCTCTCAGGGTGGGAAATAGCCTGGAAAATGAGATAAGCACTAAAAGTGGTGTCCACTGTGCGTGACCAGACCTTCCATGTGAAGTTCAGACACTGAGATTTACATCGAAATGCCAGGACATGAGGTGAAACATAAATCAATAGAGCTGTTCAAAACAAAATATCACGCTGAGGCTACTGCTTAAAAATGTGAAAGGGTTTTCCACTGCTTGCAAAATAAGGTAACTTCAGCAGAGGAAGTGGGTTTTGGTGAGGCCTCCTCCATCTAAATGAAGAATGTGTGGTGTAATGACAATTGCCTAAAAAAAATACTGCACTTCTCTCACTGAATATTTAAGGTGCCCTCCAGAATTATTGGCATTTGGTGAGATGAAAGATAAATAGACCAAGTAGCAATCTGGATACAACACACTTTTCTATTCTTGTCTAAATACTTTCTACTCTATTCTAAATATTTTTCTTTATCGAAATTAGTTTTGATATTTTTATTTTCTATTTTCTTTATCACTTTGACCACAATGACTGCCAAAATTTCTGTTGCTAAGATAATTAATTTTGATTATCCAAAGTTGATTCAAATTCCATTGACAAAGATGTATTAACTAGATGGGTACTCTGTAAGAATGACAGTAGAAAATTGCACCATAGTATGGTGTTTGCATGAATGCCAACAATACAGTGAAGTGCCAACAATTTTGTAACCATCTTATAAAAGATTAATTTAACTACTGATTTTCCAGCAAAAGTAATAGCTGATTACTTGATGTATTTATCTCACATTTAGCCTGTCTGTACCAGGAGAGCCAATAATTCTGAATGCTGTGATGATCTAAAGTGACACTGGGATGGAAGAGAATAAATAAGTCTTGAAAAGATTTGCTTCATTGTGTGGTGTGTTATGTTTGAAAAAAAAAGGCCTACGTTAATTTTCAGTGGTAATTTCATTCGACTTCGGTGATGCCCTCACTTTTCCGCTTTACAATGATTAAAACAGAATTCTGACATCTAACCAACCAAAATGAAAATACTGGAATAAAAATAACAGATGTGGGGTATACAATCTCTTTAATATCTGCGAGCCACTAGAGCCTCACATTTGAGATGTTTCATTTTTCTGTATATCACAATGTAAAATCAATAATCCTCATTGACATATAAAAGAAATAATCATTAAGCAAAAACGACAACAATACATAGTCAAGCAGGCACAAAATCGCTTTCATCCACACTGATATAGCACCAGTCTGTTCATTATTTATTTGTTTTTTGAATTTTGGATAACTGCGTCATGTTGGTTGGTGGAAAATCTTTCAGAAATATTAAAAAGGGAACACAATGTGCATACTACAAGCCGGGAGTTCTTTTTTTTCATTGAGTAAACCTTTAAACCATTGTACTCTAACCAGAATGAACTGGCTTTACTATTAAGTCCCTTATAATCATGATAACAGTGTGTAACCAATCATTGTAGGAGTCTCAAATAGACTGCATGACAATTACAAACTTCATCTTTTAACATAAGCCACAAATAGCTGAAATAATTATTTCCTGAATAACAGCAATTTGTTGTCATGTTAATAGATGCTGGAGGAGATCATCTGGGTATTAAGGAGGAAGAAGGCCACACAAATCCATCGATGGGAAAAACTATTTGACCTCACTTAGGTTTGAGCCCATTATTTTATTCGCTAAACACTAACAAGACATAAGGAGCATAACCTGACTGACGTATGACCATTGTGACAAATTAATTATCCAGAGTATGTAATTTCAAGAAGCAGTTGTGGATACAGAGAATGTGAGGTAGTGTGAGTGCTGAAGAAAATTCTGTTTAGAGAAAAAAATTGCACCACCTTACTCAGCTAAGTTGTTCCCTGTGCTAAAGTGACCATCAACCAAGAGTCATCCAGGTCTATGTTAGTGCTGACTCCCTGAGGACACCACTGAGGAAAAACAACCTACAGTACATGTGATCCAATAACATTTGTTATATCTGCCATAAGTGACAAAATTAAATCTGCAAATACTACATACTAACAGCTGCCTTGACTGATAAACAAATGACAACTATTTCTGCCAGTATATTGAAGTGGTGGATGAGACTAGTACTCTAACCACCCACATATACATTCAGGGGAATCATTATCATGATTTATCAGTAAAGAATGAACTCCTATTACGTTAGTTAAGAGTAATAAAACCTCAAAATAAAATTGGATCTAAAATTCACGTTACTGTCAAATACGTTAATGTACCCTAATTCCTATGGTGGCCGACAAGGGCCAAACGCGTCTCCGTTAAGGAAAACAGCTTCAAGTACAGAAACGATTCAAATGTACAAACTCAAACACAAGTCTAAACGAGGTGCAAAAAGAGAAACGTGTTGCAAATGAAAAAACGCGCTGCAAAAAACAAAGACAAATGCAGCATCATCAAACGCGCTGCAAATAGAGAAACGATGCAGAGCACTAAACGATTCAAACCAAGAAACCTTCTTCAAAAGCAAAACGCTTCATAGCCGGTCACTGCTCCAAACCTGCAGAGGGCGCTCGGGATGCAGAGAGACAGAACAGCTGACTGAACAGCTGACTGAATGGTGTTTCAGCAGAACATAATGTGATTTTTATTTGATTATATTTGTATGTTATGTTTATATCACTGTACAACGCACATTACGTGACGTTTTTTTTATTATTGTAGTTTACATCAGACTCTACAAGGCTGCACATTTGCATGTAGATTAGCCTGCTTAATAAAATGATTAGAGATTGATATAAGCACCCCTTATAATAAAAAGCCCTCTTATCACAGTCTTCCATAACATACAGCACTACACATTACGTGTTATACTTATTAATGACAGGTAGTGAAGAGTATTAATACTCATCTCAGTAACGTTGCTTATAACGTTTTTCATTTTTAGTTTTCTAGATTATACTGATCTATCATCTTTTTTTCCAGGCTACTATGTTTTGCCCTTACTGTGGACAAGATGGAAAGGACAGGGTTTAGGTATGGAAGACTGTGATAAGAGGGCTTTTTTAATGTACTATTAAAGCGGGTGCTTATATCAATCTCTAATCATTTTATTAAGCAGGCTAATCTACATGCAAATGTGCAGCCTTGTAGAGTCTGATGTAAACTACAATAAAAAAAACGTCACGTAATGTGCGTTGTACAGTGATATAAACATAACATATAAATATAATCAAATAAAAATCACATTACATTCCGCTGAAACACCGTTCAGTCAGCTGTTCAGTCAGCTGTTCTGTCTCTCTGCATCCCGAGCGCCCCCTGCAGGTTTGGAGCAGTGACCGGCTATGAAGCGTTTTGCTTTTGAAGAAGGTTTCTTGGTTTGAATCGTTTAGTGCTCTGTATCGTTTCTCTATTTGCAGCGCGTTTGATGATGCTGCATTTGTCTTTGTTTTTTGCAGCGCGTTTTTTCATTTGCAACACGTTTCTCCTTTTGCACCTCGTTTAGACTTGTGTTTGAGTTTGTACATTTGAATCGTTTCTGTACTTGAAGCTGTTTTCCTTAACGGAGACGCGTTTCGCCGTTGCAGTGCGTTTGGCCCTTGTCCGCCACCGTATAATTCAGTTTTACTTGACCACAACAATTTGACCTGACCATGACTACAGATTATTTCGTAATATGTTTGTCAGTGTCATTGCACTTTAGGGCTGTATCAGTGTGGGAGGCAATGAGTAGAAGGCACCTCCAGTGGAAGGTAAGCTACAAGTAGCCTTTTTCACAAATGCCTTAGCTTATTCACTTTTTGGGAATTCCTGCTTAAATATAAAAACTACAATAAAACAATTGCACATTGCATAATCCAGGTCATTAAAGACCCATGCATCACATCAGCTTCCATCCCTTTGCAGCAGTCAGTGACATGAAAGATTTTTTTCTTTTTTTCTCAGTCCTGACTGTGCCTAGGTACAGTCTGGAGGACTGGGTGCTGTACTTCTGAAATATTCACCCGAATCCAGTGGAATATTTGCCCTGACGCTACGTGTCCACCTACAGGTAAACAGCTGATTTGTTTTGCTGATTCTGCAGGTGCTGCATTGCTTTTTCATCCCCTTTGTTTTTGTTCCAGTGCTTCAGCCCTTCTGGGAGAGAGATATCCTCCTCAGATTCTCCAAGCCCTTCTACAAACTCCTCATATGTAGAATTTTCTTGAAAGGGACGCTGTCCCAGCAGTTCTACCATGTCGGCTTTGTCTAGAATCTCTCTTTCTAGAAGACGTTTTGCTACCTGCAACACATGATCAATAATAATAAACAAACAATAATTACCATGATCATATCACAACTAGCAATTTCATTTGATATAGTTTAAGTTAGCAATCTTGCAAACTGTTTTTGAGAATGATAATTTAAGCAAACCACAAAGCTATCAGTTGCTGCATTGTCGTGATCATTGAGCTGCTTCGTAAGACAGCACTTTATCTTTACCTGTCATTTCCAATCTTTCACATCAGTATCTACAAGAGTTCTCACCTTTTCCACTAGTTCTTTTTTATCGGTGACAAGCTGAAGTGTCCGTTGGAAGGCAGCATCTATGAGCACACGGACCTCCTGGTCTATAAGCTGAGCTGTAGGTTCACTGTAGGGCTTCTCAGTTACAATGTTACCCTGCTGAGGTAGGTCAAATGACATCTGACCCACCGCCTCGCTCATTCCAAACTGTATAACCTAAAATAAGAAGGGGATCAAAGCATTTATACTGAGTAAACTAAACTTCTTTGGATGCAGGATCACATATCACATATATTTTCATTCTTATCTGGTGGGCATGCTTGCTGTAAAATGTGGAGATTACCTGTGTGTACGCAGACTGTGTGACTTTCCTGAGGTCATCCTGTGCCCCAGTGGTGACTCGACTTAAGAAAACCTGCTCAGCCACTCGACCCCCAAGCGTCATGCACATTCTGTCAAACAGCTGCTCCCGGGTGAACAGGTACTGCTCCTTTGGTAGATATTGAGCATAACCTAAACCTTTTCCTCTTGGAACAATGGACACCTGAGAGAGGGGAATTCTGAGTGTGATCATTTGGTCAAAGATTGTTTTGACTGTAGAGGAAAAAAAGAAGTTACATCATGAGCTGGACACACAAGAATTCAATAAAAGAAGCAGCAGTGCAGGAGAATAGATACAAAGGGCAGTTTACCTTAAGGAGGGGGTCTGCATGTTCTAGGAACCAGCCGGCCACAACATGTCCAGCCTCATGATACGCCACAGTAGTCCTCTCTGGAAGCTGCAGTACCTGCGTCTTTTTTTCAAGACCTGAGAGTAGAGTTAATGTTTTATCAAACTGAACTGTATGTGTTTTGTGCAAGTAGTAATGTTGTATAGCAGAACATGAGCTAGGAGATGTATACATTGAAATTTGAGTAATTAAAATTCACATTAATTAATTCACACTGAAAGCACTGAAAGATCAAATTCATGCCGTCTCATTTGGATAAACTAAGATATATGTTACTCCATTAAGAGCCTGAAAGAATATCTCAAAATACAACTTAAATATGAAAAGAATCAAAAGTGCATGAATATGGTTGACAATTTACCTCCAATGACTCTCTCGACTGCCTGTTCAAAGTGCTTGGAATCAACATACTGGTATAGGTGACGTGCTGCTATTAAAGCAGCCTCATTACATACATTAGCGATATCAGCCCCTGCAACACAAAAAACACCATAACCTGGTTAGACTGCTATGTGATAAAAAAAAAATTATAGATGGAAAAGTGTGACACTTAATCTAGAGAGAGTTGTGTGCACATTTGAACACACGACTCCTGTTCTTACCAGTAAAACCTGGAGTTAGTGCAGCTAGTTTCCTAGCTAAAGCCTCTGCTTCTATACTGGAGTCCAACTTCAGAGGTCTCAAATGCACCTTAAAAATGGATGCCCTGCCTTTTATATCTGGTGGGCCTAGAGAAAAAGAAAACAAACATGTCATGAATTTCAAATCAAATGCTTTTCAGGACATCCTATTTATAACAATACAAAACAATAATAAACTCAACAAAATTAGATAAAAAATATTATTGCAGAGGTAAACTCATCACATGATTATGTCACTAAACTCTGCTGCTATAACATTAACATACAATACAGAATCCACTCCAACTGATCCTCACAACCAGTTTGCTCTTTTCCTGCATTATAGGTGTACATGTCACACAGCTCATTCTCAATATATCACTGACATATGTTTAACAGCCAACACACATGTCAGCTGCAAAGAACTGCAAGGTGAAATTAATTTTTTTGAGCTGTGCATCAAGCTTAGCCGTTAAGTGCAACATTGAAGGACTCAGAAAATACTGACAGCAATTCACAGCTGTGAAGCTCTAAGTACAGCTACAGCAGCCAATAGCGCTTATTAAGAGAAACTACTTTCATATAGTCAAGCAAAGTCATGAGGTCAATGACACTCATCTTGAAGACAGCTTCTCAAAAATGTGAATATACTGGAGCTTACAGTTCTATTCTTAAATTAAGAGCTGAGAGTAACACAAGGGTTATAGAGTGTGTGAGGGAGCATTTAAAGGACCTTTTAGATCGAAGTCTTGAGTCAGTGGTTAATCAATGGTCACTTTTTTTCTAAACAACTTTATCTGAACAAACACTGATTAAACATAACAACAGAAAAACTAAAGGGGAAGGGAACAGTGCAACTCAATAACATGGAGAGGAGTGGTGTGTCCCATCCCTCACATTGGCCTCCAATATTCTAATCCTTTTATAGAAAGCCAGCTCTCTCATTTTGACCCAGTTTTCTTTGTCCGAGAGAAAAAATGCCCTGCCTGCCATTGTCCAGCACTGCTGGCGTAGAGCAAATTACATCTAAGCAGGCAGAAAAAGATCAAGCATTTTAACCTCAAAGATAAAAGCACACAGAATGCAGCATGCGCTTAAATGACATAACATGTGAACAGGCGCAAAAAAGAGTGCTGGCAAATCTAATAAGCTTGAAGCTAATTCTTTATGGAAACCATGAATGCACTATATGAACGTCAGTAAGGTCATGTTAGTACCTTGTTGGGAGGAGACAAAAAAAAAAGTTACATTTTGGTTTGCATTAGAGCCAATAACTTGCATTTGTTGAATATTGCCCAGTGTGTAGCAGTAGACTACTGGGATGATGTGGTAAAGCATAACTGCATGGACATACAATTATTAAATTAATAGTATTAGAACAAGAATGGAAAAAGAATGAAAACTCCACGTTTTTGTGTAAGTTTAGCAGACTTTCCAAGGATTAAAAACTGTATTAGTGCACATATATACCATTAATTCCTTAAAGTTAAGTTTCCGTAATTATTCATGGACAAGATCTACAAATCAAAAAAAAGTATCATTCCTTTTCATATGGAAATGACAGATTAACAAGAACAGTTGAAAACAAACTATGCATATTTTACCTATGTATATGTGTCTATCAAAGCGTCCAGGCCTCATCAGAGCTGGATCCAGGATATCAACTCGATTGGTACCAGCCAAAACAACCACATTTGTACTACTATTGAACCCTGTAATGAAAAAAACACAAATAGCATACAGAGATGTCATGAAATATTACACAGATGCTGTAAGAAACTTCCAAACACTGACAAAGGTGACATAACTGTTTACCATCCATTTCCACAAGTAACTGGTTGAGCGTGTTTTCTTGCTCGCTCTGGTCACCGAAGTTCCCTCTGCCTCTCTTCCTGCCCACTGCGTCGATCTCGTCAATGAAAAGGATGCAAGGAGCATTTTTTCTAGCCATGGCAAACATATCCCTTATCTAATATAGGACAGAGCAAACAGACATGTGGTGTGTCCTGCAGTGATTGATGAATCTTAAGTGATTTACTAATCAGAATTCATTACAACACAAATGACATGCGGGTGCAATTATTCAATAAAAAAGAGCAAAGCAAAGACTGTCCTTTATAATTGTATCCTTGACATACCAATGAAAGGAAATATTGAGTTTACAGATGATGCGGCCAAGTGAAAGCAAAAACTCAAATGACTCCTCGGCAGAATCTTGCATTTAGCCCAGTACTGACCCTTGCTGGGCCGACGCCAACAAACATTTCCTGGAACTCTGAGCCATTGACAGTGATGAAGGGGACGTTAGCCTCTCCCGCAGTAGCCTTAGCTAGCAAGGTCTTCCCTGTCCCTGGTGGACCAGATAACACTGCACCCTGAGGAATGAGGGGTCACTTGATGATCAATGTGAATGACTTGCAGAGAGCTCTCACTTTAAAACTTTTTTTAATCCCATACTCTTATTTCTGTCCAACACTATCAATCCAAACTATCAGTTATGTACAAACCTTAGGAATCTTGGCTCCCAGGTCCTTGTACTGCTGAGGGTTCTTCAGGAAGTTGACAAACTCCAATATCTCCAGCTTGGCTTCCTCGCAGCCTGCGACATCCATGAATCGAACATTGATGTTGTCTTTTATGAGCTTGGCTTTGGATTGACTCATACTGAAGGGGTTTCCACGCCCCCTGCGTCCACGTGATTGTGCCATTGGTCCATGGCGTGTTGTAAAAATTAAGAAGCCAACCATAAGTAAAGCTGGGAGAATGCTAAATAGGAATGTCCTACGGAGAAAGACAAAGCAGCTTAATTGGGTTGGCATGCGCTCAATAGTCTTAAAAGTAATATCAATACTTAGAGGATCACATATCTCACCCATCACTTTCACTGCTGTAGAAAACAGGTACTTTGTGTGTGGGGTCCAAACCCATATCCTGCTGAGCTAACTCCAGGTTATGCTCAAATGAGTCGACACTGCCTATGTTGAACCACAAATAGTTCTGAAACATGTATAACAGAAAACATTTAACATGCAGTATAATACTGTATGCTTACTTTAAGTTACTATGACTATGTGTGTGAGAGAAGAGAAGGATGGGAAGTTCAAGTTTTGTAGCCCACAATCACAGAGTAATTTTAAAAAAAAATGCATGCTACTAACCACTTCAGATGTGTTCACTCCATTGGCAGGAATTACTTTGACATATTGTTTGTTAACAACTTCCAGGTGATCCACCTGTATAGAAAGCACCACATACCTATTAGCATGAAGATGAGAGACATCCTCATTAAAAAAGATACCAAAACTAAAATGCTTTCGCTCTTACCAAGCCTCTATTTAAGTAGTGATGCACAAAGTCCTTCCAGGAGATCTGGGCCCCAGTCTCTCGGAAGTAGAAGTACAGAAAAGCTGTGGCCATGCCAGCTATAGCAACTGCTACGTTACGTATTGTTTTTTCATCCAAGGGAAAATCAACCTGTTAGTTAACGAAATGTTGTAAGACAGGGGAGACAGAGAATTAATTGATTATGGGAGAGACTCAGTGTGCCAATGAAAAATACAATACTTTTTTCTCACTCTGCGGCTGTAGCACGGTGCCTCTCAAAAGAACTACAAGCACCATTTTAAAGGGAGAGCTCAACTGGTGCTATATTAAAATAAATAATTTGAAAATCTAATAACCATATATAATATCTTTATAACATAAACATTTCTGACAAGGATCTCTTAAGTTTTATAAAAATATCACACACTTAAAAACCCATTTATGTGACACGGATGCCAAATTATGGTGGATGAGACTTGTATCAGTGAGTAAAATGTGTGTAAAATCATGGTTGGATTTGACTTTTAAAGATCTCAGATGCCAGAATTTTAGTAAAAACCTTCCATGCCGTTAGTGTTAGGTTTAAACACATACTGATAAAATTAATCATTAATTTAAAGAGAACTAAGTTATCAATCAAAACCTGACAAAGCTTCACACCTGAAAACGCGTCCACCAGTGTGATTCTTCCTTTTTTCCTCCTCTTCGTCTTTCATCCCCTTCTTCATTTGGGTCCTGTTCCTCCCTTCCAAGAGATTCTTCCTCTTTGGTGTTTTCATCTTAAGAGTAACAGAGAGCTAATCACACACTGCACAAGACGCACAAATACTACTTCACATTATGATTCACTCCTCACTCACTTTCATCGGATTTGTTTACACCGGGGTTCTCTTCACTCTTTGGGAAAAACTTTTCAAAACCTAAACCAATAGCAAACAGCCAAAACAAAACGATTAACAGCAAATGCGTCACAGTGGCCTACAAGGATTTAGGTTATTCTGTGCACTCATTTAGCTTCATTATAGAGTGTAACAGCATTAGGGGGGTTACATTACCTCTTGGTGGTTTGTTTGAGCTAAGTAGCCGAGCAAGAGGGAAACAGTGTTGATATAATCCTCCACACTTCTTTTGGATCAGGGGCGTCTTCTGTAATAAAGATATGGAAAATAAATGTACAGCAGAGGCATTAACTCATCATGCTATGTGTATCTATATACATGCAACAGATGTTGTTGCCAGAGATTTAATATGGTAGCCATAAAATGAAACACCATCATTCACTGTGATATCAGCTGGTATGACCCAGTCAAGCAGGCTAGTTTTCATGTTAATAGGAGAAATCTACTCTGCTACAAGTTTTTTCTTCCCCAAACAACATTGTTTACAGTAATACAGAAATCACATATGACTGGGGCTGTGTCACCCAATTTTATTAAGTTGTTACCAAACTGTGACATTGAACAGCTGTTATGTAGCTCACATGGTGTTTACTTGCATATCTGTCAACTGCGCATATTACACACTGATTTATTAATTGCATATGGCTAAAGTAGGTGCTTCTTCCACACAACTGCAAAATGTTTCAATGATTTACTTTTAGAGCTCAGCTGATGATTATTGATACTTAGGGATAAAATTGCAACAACTATGAACAACTATGTTTTGGCCAATATTCCTTTTTTAAAGTACATACATGACATTGACAGTTTGTTTTAAGGTGGTCAACCTTAACTACACCTGTCATCATAGAGCTTGACCTGAAGAAGATCCAAATAGGATTGACATGTTGTCATTATACTTTTGTGGCTTGGAGCAAGTGTGCAGGCGTTACCCTTTTGTCACTGATGCTGTTTTTCCAATAGCATATTTACTCTCCTTCAACTCACAGTTTGTGTACTCATAAAGACGTCTGAGTAAAGCCAATTTAGCTCATTTACAGTTAAGCAATAAAGCTAATTATTTGTTGTAACTATTATAATTACAAGATGACAGTAACAGTACATTTATATTACAGATATAAGAATACATTTTAAATTGTTTGTTTTTTTTAAATAATAATATCTGTAAATAAAAACATACAAGAAAACTTAATGACAAATGTCAAAGAGCAATGCTTGTAAAAAAGACATTTATAGCTCAGTTTACAGCATCATGGAAAATATTCACATCATCACTTCATATAACACCAACAAGGCAATTTACTGTATCTCAACATCTCCATTTAGTAAACATTGACTGGAACATAATGTCCAGATGTGTTGGCCCTCTTGATCTGATAAGGATGAAGCAAAAAACCCATAGTCTGAGTTTTACCTTTCTTTGGTCTGTTCATGCTGATACATGCAGTATTGATTTTAATAAAATAACAGAAACAGTTTAAATAATAAGATACTTCATGTCAGCCAGTGCTCAATCCTCATTTTGTAGGAAAGGCACAATTCAGTTACTGAGAAATTCAACATCCCATTCAAACAATTTCAGTACTTTTAGATGCATAGCTGGTTTTTGCAGGCGAGTTGTAATTCAACTTAATTGCATGTGTGAAACTCTATGCTTAACCTATTTTTTAAGAGCAAACGCAACTGGATGAATGACTGAACTTAAAAAAAGAAGAAGAGCTGATTCAGCCAGGGCTAAACGCGCCCACTCCACACGCCCCCTTCAGTAAAAACATTACATAACTGAGGAAACGGACTTATAAACAAAAACATTATCAAACAGCTATTTCGTGAGAGCTCAAACAAACGAGTAAGGATACATAAACAGCGCTACAGTATGTTTGTTTGGATTTTGGGGTTTACACAGAGGAACACTGTGTTCTTTCCCACGACAGTCCTCCAACACTGACAAACTGCAACATGTACAGTCCCAAACTAGTCTAACACACCTGTAGCATCTGCGACTCACAGTTATCCCACTCATGTGCAAGTAGCTGCTAAAAAGACAAAGTTTGCATTCATCCATTCCGGAAAAAAGTAGAAACTTTACACAATGACAAAAACAAAAAAACAATACGTCACCGTACCGAAGCAACAACTGCACTACTGTGGCGAAAAGTAGCTGAAAACATGGATAAGTCTCGGCCCCACGTACGAACCCGGTTCCGAAAGGGTCCGACACTGACAGAGAGCAGCCCCATCATGTCAGCTACTTTCTGCAGGCTTCAGCTTCAGCGGAGAGCCATCAAGTACCGTGCGTCCTGAGTTTACAACAGCAATCATCGTCTCGCGAGACTTTAGTCACAAAAGAAAAGCGACAGATGTGGGACATTTTTGTCATGACTTAGGCTCATTGGTGGAGTAGCCTCAAACATTGTGGCTTGAATTGGACGTAAAACACGTTTATTCTGACCAATACACATTATTAAAAAATATATTTTTATTTTCAGAGCCAACAGAGTGCATGGGTGGGGTTATTGTCACAGGACAGCATGTAGCTGTCTGTGTTGTGAGCAGAATTCCTCTTAATCACAGTGCAATCATTTTATATAGGGTGTGTTATCTACATATTTTGTATTTTGCATTAATTGCATTGCATGTCCATTTGAATTTTCAACCTATTTTGGGGTCTAGTTACATGGGACAAGAGTTGTGTGAGGACTGGTGGAAGTCCAGACCCCCACCCTACATGAGCATGTGCTTTCCAAGTGTAGCCAAAGTGGGCGTGCTTGACCCACATGTTGCCACAACCTACTTTTTTGACCTATGGTGGAAAGAACAGAACATTTGCTCCACTACTGGTTTCTCAAGTACAGTTGTTTTGAAGTTCTTGTACTAAACTTTGGTGTTTAAATACTCTGCTACTTTTACTCCACTACATTACAGAAGGAGATATCAGTTTCAGGAGTACACACGACTTTTTAATCCACTACATTTATGTGACAGATTACTTTACAAACAAAACTAATGTATTGTTATAAAATAAACCACCCATCAATTGTAAGTTTTAGTTTAGCTTAAATTAGCGCTCTCCATATAAATTAATTAAAAATAGCAACAATGTTTAAATTTCAATTATAGGATTACCTAACCGGACTGTGCAACACAGACATTGGGGCCTAAGGGGTCAGGTGCCCAGGAGGTCCCTGAGGCAGAACCTGTGTTTTAAGTGAGGTTTATCAAAATTTGTGAAGCTGAGTCCAAACTAGGGCTGTCCCAGTCACTTCTTTTCTCCTAAACTTGAGTGCAGTCAATACTAATCTGATATTAATATTTGTTATAATCTTTCTGCTGCTTTTTAGATCAGATGCTTTTAAGGCAATGAACCATCATCTGCAATGTCCCTGGTCCATGTCCAGCTAGAGATATCTCATTTCATATCTCATCACCTCATATCTTCCCTCATTTCCAGTCTTCTCTCCACTGTCGATCATGTATTATCAGTATAAAGTGTCCCCCTTAAATATATATTAAAGAAAATAAAGTGGTCCTTCTGCACAAGGTGAAAGTTGATACTGACTTTAACAAAACACTGCAGCCTTGAAGTGTTTCATTACTTTATTCATGCACCACGACTCCACATTATTTTACAACAGAGCATGATTTTTACCAACACCATTAACATCCATCACTTTGAAAAGAAAATATACAGTACATCATGCTGAAAGATAACACAGCCAACACTCATTATTTTAAAACAAATACTTGAGGTCAACATTTACACATTATCAAAGGTGTCACTTACCATCTTTGTCATCTCTGGACAAAATGTGCCGTGGGTATTTTAAGACTGAAACCATTAACATGATATAAGTGTATTAAGACGTTTGGATAACAGCTGTATGTAACCTGACAATTTACATGAGTATTCACATCTACTGTTTGCTACACACTGCACTAAACTGCACTGCAACTGTCTGGAATGAATTCACAGATTTTAGTAAAAGGAAAACACATTTGATTGTTAATCCCTTTTCTTTTCCAGTTCTCACAAGAGAATGGACCTGTAATGCATGCTTTCATTTTATATCTGTTGCTAATACATGGCTGTATGTTTCAAATTATGGTTTTATGTACGCTAGGTTCCTTGTCAAATTGATTCCCCCCCCCCAGGAATATTCAAGACAGCTTGTTGACTACTAACAAACTGAAAGAAGGCCTTTATGGAAATGAACACATAATAGAAACCCAGGAAATAAATGGATACTTTTTTAACGACCTGAAATGTTACATATGAAACATATCAACAAAATATCCAGTGGTGGAAGTTAACAAGTGATGATTGAATGATTCAGAGAGGGATGATAAAATAGCAGTGATTAAGAATGACACCATGTATTTTAAGTTGTGTCCTACTGTCTGATGTGAAATTGCTGCTTCAGCTCAGTGTGATGTTAATTTCTAACTATGCAATATGTTTAGAGGACTTTTCTTTTTTTCTTTTTTTTTTTTTTTACAGCTGACTTAAAGGCAAATTTCTGCTTAATATAATTAGGTGATTTTGTCTTTGGAAGCTAAAGTTATAATCTTTAAAATCCAAAACCAGTTTTAATTTATGGCAACCTTTAAGTTTAGTATACAGCAAAGTTGGTAGTATAGATTAATGCAGTTGAGGCTTGTAATGGTTAATATAACTATAAATCCTGCATGCAAATCACCTACTGATAAGATGGTTTTTCTCTATATGGCATTTATTTTGTACATTTACACAAGCAGGCAAGCGCCCATGCCCCCACACACACACAAACACAGTGTTCAGTACATCCAATTTGTAGTATGAATTAAAAAGTTGGATAAAAATATATATTATTTTTCAGATGGGGTTTCTAAGTACCCCGCTTCATTATGTAGTGCACAGGAAGATAAGACACTACAGTATCAACATAAGCATAAAACCAAAGACAAACACAAACAGCAAGTCTGAACACGTTTCTTTCACTTTCTTGATTGAGAAAAACTCAACGTTAGGCAAAGTGCAACATCCAGTAACATTGGGTGGTCCTCTCCACAGAATGTTACACATCTTTCACATCTGGTTCCTCGTCCTGCTTGCGGTCAGTCATCCGGGCACATCGTGGACAAGTTGTGGAGTTGTCATAGTAACAATCTCTAAAGAGACACATAAAAATCACCAGCAAACTTTGTTAAAAATATGTCTATTGTAGTTCAATGTTTGGACTATTGTACTGTATTTCTATCTATGCAGAGTGGGACAAACTTAAGTGTGAATGCCTTTCTCTGTTTACAGTTTGAAGGTATCTGATTCTTTTAGCCTAGATTAGCCCAATTACTGGAAGTCTTTGGGATGCTATTTTTTCTTCACTAAAGTACATTCCAAGTCTAAAAATCACTAACCTGTGGAAGACAGCAGAGCAGTCGTGACAAACTGAGGTGTGACTGTCAAAAGGGAACAGGATGTCTCCTTCCTTACACAGCTCACACACAAATCCTTTGGCCTGACAGCGCTACACATACACAAACAAAGCACACACACAAAATGCAATAGAACTTGAGGGTTTCAGGAAGGTACCATTGTCTACTCTTTGAGCAAATCATTTTTAAATCCTTTTTGCCTAATAGTGGATACTAAGTCGAGTTATAAGTGATACAAACGCAAGTAGTAGGCCTACTGATAAAAGACAAGTCAACATTGTCATTATTACTGTTCTTTGTGCTTTATGTTAGAGCTCACCTCACAGTCAAGTTTGATGTGCTTAGCAAATGTGGTGTGGATTTCTGTAAGGGAACAACTGAGTCGGCCACTGGAGATGTCAATCAAATCCTGTAGTGAGTACATGTCGTCATTCTCCACAAAGTGCTGGCGATCTTGTAGCTGTGGAATATAAATACATCAGGAAACTGTTAATGAGATCAATGTCTGTGTACAACTGTCACACTTAGATCTCAAAAAGGAATTGAATTTTTTTTTCTAAACGTTTGTATACACATTTTTGTTTTGAAAGTTTTTTTTAACAATTTAACATATAAATACACAAGTTAATACGTTTTGAAATACTTCTAAGATATCTTTTAGCTGATGAACTTGTGCAGAGAATAGTCAAATTAATTTGTTCAGACTGATCACATCCTGTAGCATCTCCAACCCTTAGCTGCAGCCCAAACCCTCCATTTCCACCACATGGTGGTGCTGTTGTAACACAATATTTATTTGTTACACATAATGACTGGTTTTGTGTGGTGAACATACTGTATATTGTTAAGTGGAGTCTGACCTGTAGTAGAAGCCGAGCCTCCATAGCTTCCTTACAGGTGATGAAATACGGCTTCATCAACAGAATATCTTGGCGGAGTTTCTGTAAATAGGAACACACACAAGAGACACTGCTGTAACAGAGATACGTACAGTATAATTTCTATCTTTCTCATATCTTCCCTCTCTGTGAATGTGTTGGGAGTACTTCATGCAAACGTTTGAATTTCATGAAGCACCTGATGACAAATGTAGTGACCAATAAAAGTGCTGGGATGGATCATGTGATAAAACATTTATATAAGTACAATTATATGGATACATTATTTCGGTAAGGCATTCAAAGCTTAAGAGAGCAGGATTTTGTTTTATTTACACTGACAATATTTTCATTCAAACTTAAATTTCTTGTGGGGTCCATATTGTCTCCCTACCCACCCTGATCTCAACAAGTTCCTCCACAAAGTTGAATAGCAGCGGGTTGATTTCTTTCAGCTTCAGCACAGGCCGAGGCATCATCAGGGCCAGGTAGCGCAAAGATGATCTACAAACCTGGAACAGAGACACACTGTCAAAGCACAGAAAACAGCTCCTTACAAAGAGACACAGAGATATGGGTTACACCTCCATTGGAAGACAGCCTGATCGTGTCAATGCACATCATCTGACCTGGCTTCACAGCACTCCTGACCTAGGTTGAACTTGAAAGTTGGTCAGATGCTGCCTGGCTTTGATAAAAAGGCAAGTTAGATCTGGGAATGCAATTGAATGTTATTGAAGTTTAAACAACATTTGGCTGACTCCGTTTGATTAAGATTTGACAAAGCTCCTGCAGAACCACAGAAGACATGTTTTCATAGGCTGTGCAGTACCGTTTAGACTAGTAAACTGACCTTTTACATGTAAAATTGGTCCCTTAAGTTTATTTGATTACTGATTTTATTATATTTGTTTACTTCAATATGCAATTCTGTATATTTTGACATTTAGTTGTAAAATGTATAAATGTTGCAGATCTGATTCTCTTTCAATGATGATGACCAGGAAATAACTGGTCAACAGTCTCATTAAGTAAATGAGAGGAAGTCTTACAGACTAATATCTACAAGATGTATGAACATTTTCACATGTTGAGTTTTATTTTGTTGTGGCTTAAGACGGTACCTTGCGTGGTTCAAACTCCCAATTGTGGATGACACGAGCTGGGACAATCGCTGTGTCATTCCAGTGGCACGTGCTGCAGTAATACTGTCCTGTGTAGTCACATTGTCTCGCCTCACTAGGCACGCCCCCTACAAGATCAACATGGCACATTGCAGTCGAACTATGAAACGAAAGATCACAGCATGTACTTATCATTTGTAGTATTTTTATATAGAGAAGTATATTTTTCTGCCAAACATAAACCAAAACAGTAAATTCATACTCACTCAGTGAAATAGGTGTGCGACACTCTGCACAACGGTAGTCTTGACGGTCTAGTCCAATTTCAGGGCAGATGCTGAGCTCATACTCCGACTGATGGCTGACCTTTGACCTCACACAGGGCTTAGTGATCAGGTTCATACACTTACTATGGCAACGGTAATAGCAACCTGGTACAAGAAAAGGGAAACCTTGGCATGACAAATGTATCTAGTGCAACAGCATTGCAACTGCAGTCACCACTATACCCACTGGGTTTGGTATGAAGGACTGGTTAACATACACAGTGAGCTATTCACTTAAGCTCCCAGTGAGTCCACTATTCAGGAAAGAACTTAAGTGGAAAACTGGAATTGAGGCACATTATACTGTAACACATAGACTAAGTGTAACACTGTATGGATGCTGCATTGTAACACTTACAAAATACACAGTTACATACAGGATATGTAAAATATGATTATATTAGACTGTGTCTCACCTGTGCATGTATACCAGGTCTGTATAAGGCCCCAGATGATAGTGCTACACTTGTCACAGGTCTGTTTCACACTCTTGCTCTTTTCCTTTGAGAAGCGATGCTCCAGTAGCATTCTCAGATTAGGCTCATCCTCCTCGGGGTCCTTTAAAGGGACAAAGTGCAAAAATGAAAAATTACCAATACCAACCACATACAATGGAAATAGCACAACATAAATTACTGCACAAAATGAGTACAATAACAATTTGTGTATGCTCATACTGCCCCCAAAAACAAGACTTATAGAGTATATCGCCTTCAAATTGTGATTTGATACAAACTCAATGTAATAAGTATAAAAAAAAGATGTATTTGCACTTTTCATATTCCTTTATCCTTGCTAGATGATCCTTCCTGAAGCGTTACAGACACAATTCAATACCCAGATGCAACAAGCCAATAGTCTGTTCAACTTGCAAGAAAACAGAAAGTGGTCTGGGAAAATTCCATATGGTTTACAGCATTAGCAGTGACATTTAGGAGCTTCATATGATATGCTTCAAGAAGGCAGAATATCAATGAAAAAGAGGAGTTGGACGTTAAGAAACAAGCCAGCTAATATACAGTTAGTAACGTCATTCAACAGGTGCAGCCTGATTCATGAAAATGTCTTCTCTGTGTATCACTGTAACCATAATTTATACTGTGGCATTTTTTGTTTGCTTACACTTATAATGCTCAAACATTACCAGCACACCGACTAGACGTTTTTATTGGTTATGTCAGAGGTTTTGCGTAGGTGGAGAAATTATTTGGCTATTAAGATATGAACAGATGCCACTAAATAAAAAAACATCAGGTTCAGGCTGACTGTCTGCTGGAAACAAGCCACAACACTACAAAACTTTATATCCGACACAGCTCCAAACCACAAAATCATTAACATTTAGTTTTTGTGGGGGGGAAGAACAACTCAAAATTCTAAGTGGACTCTGAAGTAATACTTACTGTAACTTAAAGAAAATCTTCATAAACAGAAACTGTGTTATTTCAAACACGATGACTTTTCTGCAGGTAGTTCCACAAACCTGTTTAACAATTTATCAGTTTCTATGAACACCTGTAATGCCTCCTCTCGTTTACCTCATATAAAGGCAAAAAGTGATGTCATGAAAGCTGAAGACAGTTAGCACACAGTAATCACTTCAAAACATTAATAGCCCAGCAGGATTTCCTCCGATCTTTTCCTTTTTATTACCTTGCTGAAACTGCTTTCTTAACCCTTCAGCCATTCTGAGCAATAAAATTGTGACCCATTGTGTTAGGATATTTTTATACCCTACACTCATAGTAGAAATACTTTCAATTGCATTAAAACAAGCAGTTCTTTCAGTAAATCCCCCTGCAAAAAAGGAAAGGCAAGACTTCAATAAAAAACTGCTGTATACATTGTGTGTAGCTGTGCATTCCACTGATATTAAAATGCCCAAGTAAAATAATATAATTATACAATTTTGAAGTCCTAATATAATACTGTACAAGGTTTTCCTCTTGTGCCAGCACCAACTTGTACATTATGTTTGCCACTTCTATGTTCTCTACCTACCTTAAGCTCTTGCAGTTTGAGTCGTAGGTGAATAAGTTTCACCACTGTGTCCTTTTGTCTCTCCGAATGTTCTGGCAGTTCCAAGATCAGCTTCTTACACTCCTCTATGGCCATTTTTAGCTGTTCAATGTCTGAAGCCACAAACGAACCCTGTGACAGGTGAAAAAAGTAAAAGTGTGTCTGAATATACAGTGACTAGAACATGTATGTAAGCACTCTCAGGTTTACAATTGAGAAATTGTTTTAATTAGTGTTTGCATGACTTACCATAGGTCTTGAGAAGTGGTCCTCAGCTAGACCGAGGTCCATGGTCCGATCTGAACTGTGGATTCTGGTCCCAGAGAACAGCTCAGGTCTTGCTTCTAAAAAGACAGCAATGTGGTGTGAGGCGTTGTTTTTCATGTATCCACACTGTGGTTTATAAAGTACGCTCAGTTATGCATGATAATTTCACACACATGACTGCGGCCACTGGAGACAATCCTCACACTCTGACTCACCACTCAAGAGGTCTCAGAGAAGGACAACAGCACAAAATGACAAGTGAAGGATCCTCGGGTTATTGTCTTATCAGTCATGGTAATGTGTAACAGAGCCAGATGACAAGATCAACTCCTACTGTGTAATTAAAACTGCTATTCACCAAACTGTATGAACTTTGACATACAGATTGCTTTAAAACTTTCACATGTTTACAATCAATGTGTTACACATTCATATATGTTATGGTTCTAAATCAATTAACCACTGTGCTAACTACCCTCTTCTATAAATGGACAAATATAGCTGCTACTATACATGTATATTGTAAATGTAAAGTATGGCTTCTTTTTTGCCGTGTATGTCTTATTCCAGCAAAGTCCTGATAAATGTAAGATTATTATAATTCTTATCAGTCACATCTTTAACAACTGGCAAGGTTTTAATGACACTATTGTAAGTGAGATAATATATCTGTAATGTGTTAGGAGATGCACAGAGTGGTTAATGAATTCCTGACTGGGATAGGGATGAGCTTGTGCTTCCTGAAAGATTACACCATATTAGTTACCCTCATGTGACAATCGCCTACTTGTGCTTGCTCTTTGGTTTCAACCAATTCCTGCTCCCCAGCCTGCCAGATCTTCACCAGTTACTCACTCACTCTGTCTGTCTGCAATTTAGTGCTAGTCAAATAGCTTTTAATAGTTTGTGCAAAGCTTATTTACTAAAAGAAAAGATGTCTGCTACAACAGGAGGAGGGTTAAAGAGAGCAGAATTTGCAAGCAGGAAAACCAGAACATAGCGTAAAAGAGGCTCAAAAGGGCTGAGAGGAACTGCTGTGTTAGGTGATAGTTCTTCATCAAGTGACACCTTTCACATTAGACACAGTGATATGCTTCATAGCTAATATAAAAAAAACTGATTACTGCAGCTTTAATATAATGTGTCAAATAAAATAACACTGCAATAAAAAGGCTCAACACTCCAATTTTAACTAAATTATCCCAGCCAACTACAATCCCCTCACAGAGACAGTTACACCGCTAATAAATAGGTGGACATAATTACACCTATCATTCTTGTATCAATGAATTCCACTTTCCCCACTGTCTTCTCCCTTTTTCAATTGTTAAAGAAAACCTTTTCAAGCTTCATTTGGAACAATAAATGTCAAGGACTTAAGCTTTCATTGTCGATGAGGGACTTCGTGGATTACAATGATCAGATCTTATATATGGTATTTCTAGGCAGCTCAAGTATGTATTTAGAGAATGTATGTTTTATTTTGTTAAGGACCATTCCCCAGCATGGCTCACAATCGAATCCCTATATACCTGTATATTCACTCTACGGATAGGAAAAAGTTAATTAAACAGACAAAACAAACCTTCATGAAAAACACAACAATGGGTTGGCACAGTGCTCTCACATATTTGGATGAGAAGCGACAGACCTAGGTATTAAATTCTGGTTTATTTTATATGTATATTTTATTATGGTTTATTTGAAGAACTGAAAACCACAAACCAAATTCCTACAAAGCACTTCTTCAATTATCTTCAGCTCCAAAGTTTTTATCATGTCCAGACAGCACAACAGTTTGGAGCTTCCCCCTCTGTTTAACTAAGAAGAAATCACTTTAAAGCGTCTAGAAGCCAGGAGGCATGTGACTTTACAATCTGTTTGTAAACAACGGCAAATAATCTTCAATCAATATCCTGCAGACGTGGAAAATAGATTTGAGAGTGAATGTAACAGAGGAGGAATAATCATAGGCTTGCTACTTAGTTCAAACCCACACAGTAAACAAACACAAATTACTACAATATAAATGGCTAAGGGGACAGTACATCACTCTGTCTAGGCTGCTTCACTTGCATCAATATTCCCAACACATAAATGTAACCAGCAGAAACAGTCTGTGCTTCACTGTATGTGGGAGTGCCTGCAGATAATCTGCTTTTGGAAAAAAAAAAAGGGGCTGTGAGATTATTGGAAAAGAAATGCCTCTTAATCCTAATTGATGTATTCTGAATATTCACAGAGATGATTTTGTAACTTCAGACAATGTAAGCTCCCGGCTCAACGTTGTTTTTTTGGAAGCTAAGGGCGCTCGTGGAAGAAACAAACAACCATTGGAATTTTCAAGTGGCTGAAAGGAAAGACGTTTCACTTTACTCTTGACAAGATAAACTAATTCATCAAAAACAAACTTGATAAGATCTGGAAAATGTTTTAAGTTGTTTTTTTTTTTTTTTACAGTTTCCTGGAACATACAAAAATGATGTCTGGAAAGATGAGCTGGTCTGACTGCTAATAAGGGCTGTGGGTTATTTCTTTATTCCTTTTCTCTTATGCGTGTGTTGTGTGTCTGCGTTGCATTGCTCTGCATTGTGATTGTTCAGATTATGTTTGCTCATCAATGTTGTTCATTTTATTGTACTTTTCTATTAAAAAAAACAATTAATTAAAAAAAACACACCAAATATTAATATTATAAATATTACCTTACCCTGGAGTACAGTTTTAGTTGAAACTATGTAAATAATGTATGATTCAGCTGTTTTTAGTGCTTTATACAGTGGTTTACTGTAATTCAATCAATCATATTGTGAGCAGTTTGGGTTTTGCTCTCCTCCCATAACATTATACAGTACAGAGGTCCAGATAAATGTGTCCAGTCCTTGTGTATACTCTAGAGTTTAAAATTAAATGAAACCTATGGGCTGGCAACACTTTCCATAACACAAAATCTGATCAACCTCAATTCTTTACTTAACTAACTACTTTAATTAGTTGTAAGTTTCACTTTTTGCCAAGTACATTTTTTGAGGTTTTGGTTGTGTGTGGAAATATTAGAATAGAAAAATTATCATTTTAGGCATTTCAATTGGAAAACTTAAAATAAAACGTATCATAAGGTATCATAAAAATCCATAAATGTAACAAAACTGAACAAATCTTAAATAATCTTAAACAAAGGAGACAATTAAACCAAATTTGAAAAGAGAAACAAGCCTTAAATAGTCCTTGAAGAAACCACAACTGCAAAACACAACAACAACCAGGCTAATCATATGTTTTTCTTACAGAAGAAATAAAGACAAATGCTCTTATTACCTGCATACACCTCAGAATAAAGCATGTTGAGTGAATTAAGCTTCTCAGTGCCAGGCAGGGAGAGGATAGTGAAGCAGAAAACATACAGGATACCAGACAAATCAGCTCAGTTAACAGTGTGTCTGGTGTTGCCCGTCAAAATGACTATAATAATTTAAAAAGAAACGTATTGTCCCAAATCCTCAAATACAAGAAGTGTTACTGAGGGAATGCTTACACTTATGTTTTTCATTTCCTCTGGTTCAGCAACAGCATTTCCTACTTCCTTTTCCATAAGAGTTGTGAAACCCTTTTAGCCTGTGCAACCATTTGAAGGAGAATCAATTTGTGAAAAACTGTTTAATCCGGAGTCAATCTCAGCATTCTGAAGCTTCACTGTATTCGGCATCATAAGGGAAACATTTTTAAATCTAGACAAGATTGGCTCGTTTCCCGGCTCCTCCAGTCCGTATGTTGATGTGTCCTTGAGCAAGATACTTAACTGCAAACTGCTCCTGATGGCTTCTCCAACAGTGTATAAATGTTAGCTTCCCCCTGATGAGCAGGTTGGTACGCTGTGTGGCAACCCCTGCCATCAGTATATTAATGTGTGTGTGAATGGGTGAATGTACATGTATGACATATAGTGTAAAAGCGCTTTGAGTGGACTATAAAGGCCTATAAGTACAGTCCATTTACCATGTGCATACTGTACTGCTTCAGAAAAGCAGGATCCATGATCTCAGTAATCACCTCTAACTGCAGCACCCATCTGTTTAATGAGGAAAACATAAAGAAAACTACACTTTAGGCAGCTTAAAGCACCCCTTTCAACCAGTAGGGATCAATAAAATATTTTATCTTTATCCTTCTGTTCCTACAGCAAACAACTAAAGGATAGCTGAGTATATTTGATCCTCTTCATGACCGATCACAGGTATGGAACGTTTATTGTCTATTGACACATTCGAAACACTTTGCAGCCAAACTCTTAATTTGCATCATCACGATAGTGGCTAAGAGTGTTGACATCCTCACAATTTTATCGGCTGCACCAGAAGTGCGAACAGAGTTGTTGGTGTTCGCTTCATGTATTTGGAAGTTCCTTTTAGTGAAATGTATCATACAAAATATGAAGTTCCAGTTGCAAACTTGACTAATAATGCTCAAAACCGTTTTGTTTTTTTGTGACCATCAGATTAAATCAATAAAACCAGAAGGCTCTGTCAAACATTGGATTACTTTCAGTCAATCACAGTTAAGTTCATTATTATTCATTATATTAGTTTCCCCATGTGTCCTTGTAAAACTGATAATGCAAGATGAACGTCATGAAAGACTATACAATGAGCACATACTTCAGGAATGAGGAGGTGAGAAAGTAAACTGGATTTGAACGTCACTCTCTAGCTCTCTTTCATTTGTTACACAACTATTCCTTGCACTTTTTGTGTGTACAGCTATGAATAACTTCCAACTGAGACTATCTGAAAACACACTGAATTAACTTGTAGTTCTCTAGCGGCCCTTACCTGACAGTCCGTGAAGGAATATGATTTTTGGCTTTGGTCTAGACTGAATGTCGTGGCTGTAAGAACTGTGGTAAACTTTACCATGCTGTGGGGGTGTCTTGCCTCCTTGGGGACCATCTTCTTCCTCTCCACGATCAAATGGATTGAGGCGGGTTTGGCGGAAAAGTGCAAGTCTCTCATCATACTCCATTTCATCGGCTACATCTAAGGAAGACAAAATAGATTAGTCAGATTTATACCAAATTTCTTCTGTTATGTCTATAATTTGAGACAGGAAGGATAACCTCTGCAGTCTTTTACTGTCAGCTAATGTGTCTGCTTGGATTTTATTATCATGCAGTGTGTTCTCAATCAGATCCCAAAGACAACTGTGCTGCTCTGAAGACATTCAGTGACAATAAAAGCCCTCAAAAGGCCACAAGCAAAAAAATGTACACAATACATGCTATGTGCAAAGGTACACTTACAAGGTTGGTTTTAAGGTATTTTATAAGGTTTTAATGTATTCAAATGTGTCACAGACAGAACAGGTATGTAATCCAACAAAGTGAACTGTGCTGTAATACTGTATACTGACTGTAATGCTTCATATTACAGCATTTCACTTGCATTTTACAGTATACAGTAAATATACTTTAGATATACTTTGTAACATACACACAGTGACAACATGTTTGAAATCTTAATCTTATGTTTTGCATTTTTCCTACATAGGACTGCAAGACTATCTCACAGGTGTAGCAGAGGGTTTTTTTCACACCTCAGCAGGAGGAGGAGGCTATTTGAACCATAGTCATAGCAAATAATGCAATTACACTAAAGGAGTTACAGAGTGCTATTATAGAAAACAACAATGTCTTTGAAAACATCTAAATCTGTTAGCATCTCAACTACTTACATGGTGCTGAAAAGACACCAGATAAGTATGAAACAGCTGGACCATGTACCATTTGAAAATAATGGTGACAAAGTGAAGGAGCTGTGGTACCAGTATGTACAGGTAAAACATCTATGTGCAGCTGTATTTTATAGTAAACAGTGCAACATTGTAGAGTAATATACAGTACAATGTGTCTAAGTGTGACCTGTACACTTTTGCTACGGCTGTAGAAAAGACCATGCAATATGTATATATATATATATATATATATATATATATACACATGTGACTGTATCTTGTCCAAAATGAAAATACATGTAATGCACAAAACTAATTTTGTATCTTCTGGGATACAGCGTGTAATGAAACTGGAATCAAGTGAACCACTTCGCAACTTCATATATCTGGATGAGGCTGGCTTCATCCTGGCCAAAGGTAGTAGTGGTGTGCCAGGCCAGCAGGGAGGGAACATACCTGTGTGTACTGCTATTTCAAAGCATGGTGTGTAAATTCATATTCCCATAATAAGGCTATACAACACATAGCATCTCCCCACCCTCTTAGACACCCACTATAGGGATCTCATCCCTGAAGATGAGAGGGGTCTGATTCAAGATGATTTCCCAAAGAATGTGATAATTTGGGATAATGTGAGTTTCCATCACTCAAACACCATCTGGTAATGGTTTGCGACCCACAACAGGATGCTGATGAAATTCCTCCCAACCTATTCCCCCTTCCTTAACCCAACTGAGGAGCAGCATGCGAGGACGTAGCAGCAGACAGTGGATAAGACATTACAAAAGATTCTTTCCACGCTGCATTGCAATGGACGTAGATGAGAGTATGTGGCCTGACTGATTGTAAAAGCGTAAATGTGAATCCTGTCCAATCTCTTGCAATCAATCTCCCACAAAACTCCAAACAACTACATTCACCAGCCACTTCATTAGGTACAATCTAAGGTAATCCAACACAACAAATTCTGCATTTACAAAGCTTCTACATTTTCAGTTTTTGTTGACATTGTCAGACAGGTGATAATTCTACTTCATGTTTATTACTGAGGTCGTAGTGGGTTGTAGTAGTGCACTGGAGTGTATTATATTGAATAGTGCTCCTAGTATTTGCCCCCTAATCCCTGTAGTATTTGGATTGCATAAGATTGCACGGGTGAACCTAATGAACTGGCAGGTGAGTGCACTTTCATGGGCAGTGTGTTAACTCTTACTGACGTATCTTTTTGTACACAGGTTCAAACTAAATGCACTAGTCCAAACCTCTTTTCAAAATTACAATAGCATGTCAAAAGCATACTGTATGTAGCTTCCATAAAGTGGTCTGCAATCTCATCAGAAGTAGCTAAATGATAAAAGGGAACCTCAGCACGAGTGCATGCTTCAACTTGAACTTTGGCTGTCCCATATTGAAAATGGCAAATTAAAGTGGTAGTGAAATGAAAACCACATCACTCCTGCTCTATTCAGATGGACAGTTCATCACCGTCACTGAGCAGGCTGCAAAGCTGGAAACAGGAAGTAATTTCTGATTGTTTAACTGAAATTTAAGGGGCACCATTCATCATGGAGCTCAGCACATGGGTCACACAAGGAAACATAACAAAGCCTGAGGAGCGTTACAATGCAGGCTGAAATCCCTTAACCAATTACAACCAATCAGAATAGTTGTTGACAGTCCTCCCCTGTAAAGCGGTAACCTTGATTATGTGTCCAGTATTACTGCTGAACACGTAAGATGCGTAATAAGATAAATCACAGCTATGCTACAAACATAACAGTGTAAACCATCATCAAAAACAGAGCTGTCAAGCTAAAGCTAGCTTAGCCAACTACTGCTAACCAAATCACTCGTGTTTTGATGCTGATATGTTAGCTAATTTAACGGAAGCTTACCCCGTTGTTGACGTTACTTAACATCAATGATTGGGCAGTTATGAAATGTGTTTAATTGTCGACGCTTGTGGTCAAATGTATGGAGTTCTGCCCGTGTTGTCTTTTCGTCTCTGTCATCTGCAACATCACAAGGCTAAATGTGTCAAGTCATCCGTTGCTAGAAGCTGCGTTTCCGGAAGGTATTTTCAAAACAAATCCCTCCATCGCAAACGCGTAAAAGTAATTATGTGATTAAAACGGGGAACTGAGGTGGATTCGAGGAACAGTTTTGAGACATCATTTTTAGTAAATAAATACATGAATACCGTAGTACTTCTGCATCTTGTCTCAAGTGGCATCTTGAGCAACAGTGGCGATATATGGAAGCAACAAATTATATTTTTACTTTGAAAGTGATCTTGTCTTATACCCGGTTTCTCACCCCCTTCCATTGTAAATGTAGGTACCTCTTAATTGGCTACAGCTTAAGTTTTAGCATGGTCCTAATTAGTAGGGGTCTGTTATGATCTCTTTAGTATAGGCTTCATGCTATGATGGGTCCATCCACTGTAGAGCACTTTGAACTACACTAGCCTGTATGAAAGGGGCTATATAAATACAATTTGATTGATTGATTGATTGATTGATTGATTGATTGATTGATTGATTGATTGATTGATTGATTCATTCATTCATTCATTCATTCATTCATTGATTGGACTTTTTCTTTTAGTGCAAGACAGCTAGTTCTGCAACATATAACATAATAATAAACAATTTCATTATGAATTAACAGGGTACTCAGAAAGTATTACATTTTCACAGTATATCGAGAAATTGAATTAAAGAACAGGGGGTTATCTGAACTTTGTGTCTATATGAAACAGGATGAATAGCTGGTTATGTTGTATTTGATACTTAAACATTTCATAAACATTTAATTGAGTAGCCTAAAGTAAAATAGCAAGCTGTGACGGTTTTTGAGGCTGTTTTGTGTGGAAGTGTCCTCAGAAGAACACTCCAGCATTTAATGATTGGTGATTACACGGAAAATGACTATGTGGTCAAAGCTAAATACAAACAGACATTATAAGACATTAACAGTTTGTTCCTGGAAGTTGTGATCATGTGGGGTGCATATTGGAATTTGTATTTAGAGCATTATATCCGCACGACATTTAGTGCAAAAAACATTACTTTTTTAATACTTTATTGCAATGATTTCTCTATCACATAAACACAAATCACAAATCTTTCCGACATTTCATTGCACATTTTACATAAAAAAAAATAAAAAATGTTCCACTTCTTTCCAGTAAGGGGTCCGTACTGGGCATGTAAAAAAAACAGTGTGTATAATTTGCCTCCTGTTGCCCACAACCTCTCCAACATTGATTATATGCTTCAGGGTACTATTTCTTTAGTTTAAAACCCACCTTCCACGCAAACTCCCTCCAGTATTTTGACTGTGATGTTTTAAAATTTCTCCTTAGGGAGTCCTTCCAGTCTTCTGTTGATATGTTGATTCCTAATTCTTTTGCCCATTTCTCCTTTACTTTATTGTCTACTGTATTGAACTTTTGCAGTATTTTGTATATTTTTGAGAGGTTTCCTTTATCTTTGTTTCTATCCTGGCTCATGTATTGAAACAAGTCATTATTTGATTTATATTCCTCTATGTACTTGCTAATGTAACTTCTTACCTGTAAATATTTGAAAAAATGCTTAGAGTCTAGTGCATGTTTAGTAGCAATTACTTCGTATGAACTAATTGTGTTATTTGACAATAATTGAGAACATTTTACCAAGGCTTTTTCAGCCCAGCTATCCAGGATTTTATCACTTACATTTGGGATGAAATCCGGGTCTTCTTTCATTTCTCTTCATAATCTACACTCATTATCAATTTTCAAACTTTTACAAATCCTTTTCCAATTTTTTAGTGTATTTTCAACAGTTTTTTCAATGTTGTTTTCCTTATAAATGGTAATGTCCCAATTGATAAAGTTGCTACTTCTTTTTCTATGTTAAACCATTTGGTTTACTTTTCTCCCTTCATCCACTTCATTAATATGAGGATTTGAGTTGCAAAAAAATAATTTTGTAAATTTGGTCCACCTAGCCCACCTTCTTTTTTTCTTTGAAAAAAAATGTTAAGTTTGATTCTTTGTTTTTTTATTATTCCAAATAAAATTCAAACAAAAAAATCATTTTGTTACAACTGTTGAAATAAAGTCTTGGGACTGATATAGGTAATGTTTGGAATAAAAATAGGAATTGCAGAAGAACCATCATTGTTATTGTTTATACCCATCTGGTATTAATCCCTATCTATTCAAATCCTGCCTTATTTTACTTATCAGGGGACCATAGTTATTCTCATACAGATCTGCCAGTTTATCAGTAATATTAATGCCCAAATACTTTATTTTATTTTCATCCCATTTTATGTTGTAACTCTCTTTCAATGCTTGACTAGGCCTTTTCCAATTATTAATAATTCACATTTGTTCTTATTTAGTTTATATCCAGAAACCTTGTTATCATCAATGTATGTACATATTCCTCTGGTGATGTAATATATACAATAATATCATCTGCATAGAGCGCTAACTTGTGGTTTTCTTCGCCCAGCTGTATTCCTTTTATTTTGGTATTCTGTCTCACTGCTACTGCTAGAACCTCTATGTACTGTATATGGCGAATAAAGGGGGGGACAGAGGGTCTCCCTGTCTGGTTCCTCTCTGTATTGCGAAACTCCTTGTGAAGGTGCCATTTGTTTTAACTCTAGAGACCGGATTGCTATAAATTGCTTGCAACCATGAACAAAATGTATTATCCAATTCAAAGCTTTTAAGAATCTCAAACACGAAAGGCCAACTTACTAAATCAAAAGCCTTCTGTGCGTCTAATGTTAGTTATACAAGATCTATATTTTTATTTTGAGCATAGTCATTCAAGTTTATTATTCACCTTATATTTTCCGCCAAAAGTCGTCCTGGGATAAAGCCACATTGGTCTGGATCAATGATATCTCTAATTGTAGTTTTGAATCTATTAGCCAATATTGCTGATATTATGTTATAATCTGTATTTAGCAATGCTATAGGCCTGTATGAAGAGCACTTTGTGGCATCTTTCCCTTCTTTTTATATCAAAGTTATTATAGAGGACTGCCATGTTTGTGCCCATTTTCCTGTTTCTAATACGTGGTTATATGCCTTTATGAGTAATAGAGTTATTTGATCTGAAATTTTTTTTATAAAATTCATTTGTAAATCCTTCATCACCGGGAGACTTTCCAGCTTTCGATCCCTGAATTTGTTGTTTTATTTCCTCTATTGTAAATGTAAAAAACATTCTTAAACCAGATCCATCTGTCTCAGGTAAAGGGGAACCTTTGAAAAAAAATGTTACACACCAATCAACAGGCAATAAATACATATTGTAATTTAGATTTTTCTTTAAAATGCTTAAGAGAAGGAACAAAACAATCAACTTGTTAAGAGTGGCAATAAAAGAATGGATTCCCCCCCCCCCCCCCCCCCCCCAGTGAGAGATGGAAGATCCCTTATCAGTATCAGACTTTGTAGAATGTGTCTGCCTTAGTTTCTATGCCAGTGATTATCCTGTTGTAGAAAGCTGGTTGGTACTGGTGTGCCACACTGGGAAAAAACCACGAAGTGCAGCCTAAAACAGATAGATTTTTAATTTCCCATGCTTCATTAACCACAAAATGTCTTTCCTCAGGAGAGATGTTGTGCAAAGGATGCTGTGTTCTCCTTAATAAAGAGATCCTCTGTTTAAAGCTTTTTTTCTGTCACAAAATACTTTTTTGGCTGAAGCATGTGACCAACCTCAGACCCAATATTTTGTATCACTTTTTAACAGGGTTTATCCTGTCAGTCATAGAAACTCAGTCTGAGAACTTTTACTTCCACCCAGTCAAGTCCACTTCAACTTGATCCTCTGAAATTTCTGATTTAAAATAAGGAAAATAATTGATCAAAAAGCATGTGTGTCCCTGTCTTTAGTTGGCCCTAAGCAAAATATGAATGTGCTGAACATCTAACAGAAACATATTTTCTCACATGTTAACAAAATAAGTGGACACTTCATTGTCTGTTCAAGTTGTTTTTAACATGGAGACACTTTTCTTTTCCTTGAGAGAAAAAATACATCTCAGAAGAGAGGCTTGTAAACATAGAAGAGGATAAAGATGGAACACACAAACTGTGAGGATTTGTTTTGAGTACAAATTGTTGTCTTGAGACAAGAATTAAAAAATTAAGGGGTGATCGTGACATGACGGATTGATAAGCCTCTATATAATTAAGATATCAAAAAATCAAAGCGGCAGTCATGAAATAGAAATGGGCATAGACAAAAACAACAACATCACAGGCTCAAGATAGCAAAGTCAAATAAAGATAACCTCTGCACTTAGTTTCACAATTTTGGCCGGCCACATCTATATCTGAGCATTTTTAAAATAAATTTCATATCAAAATGAGTTCTTGTTTTAAAAAGTATTTGTGTCAGTGCCTGAAGGTCCATCCTTGAGTGTCTTGGTTTCTGGTCATATGGATAACCCTAATCATTATAGTTTGTGTGTGTTTGTTGTCTGGATGGCAGCTGTGGAGATTTTTCTTTGCTGTGAACAGAGCTGCTTTGTGCAGCTAAATGAAGGAAGAAGTCATAACTCTAGCCCTAACTGTAAACATGCTGCTCCCTACAAATTATAAAGTCACACTTTGGTCATCATTTTGGGCTAATTACAGCCAAGTGGCCTGGCTATGGTATAGCTATGTATGCTTCTTTATGTTATGTTACATTTATCATAACACTGATGATGATAGAAATCCTTGCAGAGGAAAAAATGACTTCTACCTGATTGTAGTACATGTTACTTGCAATATTAAACTTGTTGTTGAGGTTGTTCAGCAAATATCTACCATAAAATCCTAACTAATATGGTTTGTTATGATAGTTTGTCAGAGGGTGTTTGCCCACAGAATGATGACCTCAAGGTCATGTCAGGTAGTTCTCTCTCTTCCTGTGATTATCACCCAGGGTGTCATGTGATCAATCAGCCTGTTAGAGCTAAAATAAGCAGCCGATCAGAGTTCTCCTTCACGTCCATTATGAAGGACTAAACCTGACTTATTATGATGGTTCATAAAATCAAGTTATTAAACGCAAATGGTCAAACAGAGAAAAAAATACAAATGTAGTAATTAAAAAATAAATAAATGATACAAAAAGAAAGACATATAAAGTTATGAATTTAGTTTTGCATTTGATGTATAACATATTTCGTGGATCACAGTGTACAGTGTGAGTTTGTAGACACTTCCATTCTCAGCTCTGTCTCCTGCCACCATAAAACTATTTAATGTACAATCTCTTACCGATAAATCCCTCCTCATACATGACTACATCTTAGATAAGGGGCTTAATTTCATGTGTCTAACTGAAACCTGGCATATACTAGGGGACTACTCTGTGCTTAATGAGGTCTACACTCCTGGCTATAGTTACATGGAGAAATCCTGCAGCTCCGGCAAAAGTAATGGTTTAGCAATCACACTTCTGAACTGAAACTGTCTCCCCTGATCTTTTCTCTATTGAATGCCTTGCTCTAAAATGTAAACCGCCATATTCCATAATGGTGCTTATACTGCCCCCCTAACCAAACTCATATTTCTTCCCTGAGATAAACAACCTCCTCACCTCACTCTGCTTCATGTCACCCAACATTGTCACTATTGGTGATATGAATATACCTGTCGACATCCTCTCCTGTCATTTTGCAGTGAAGCTCCTGAGTCTGATTGAGTGTCTTGGCCTGAACAACATGTTTATGTCCCTACTCACGCCAGGGGACACACATTTGACCTGGATGTGTCCGATGACCATAATGTGGTCGCAGTGTTGATATTCCTGTCACCCCCTACTAAACCTTACTGTCAAATGCTTTTTCGGAACTGGCAAACCATTGTACCAACCATCATGACGATGGACCTTCTGCAGAGCCTGGCTTCAGCATCAGTGGATGAACTAGTGGGGTTGTACAATATGTCTCTGAACAGTTTCTTTGATCTTTATGCCCCTGTCAAGACACTTGAGGTGATATTTCATGCTCTACTCCCTGGTTCACTCATCTCTTACTCACTAAAAAAGCTGGATGTGCCCTGGAACGACTCTTGAGAGACTCTGGGCTCACTTTCTAAACTGGCCTTCTGTGAACATCAAAGTCCCTTAATGTTCATTCATAGTTTTACTCCAACCTATTTAATAACATCCTGGCAGCACTAAGCATATTTTCGTTTTTCCACCATAAATCACCTCCTGAAGTCTCAATTATCGTCCACAATTGAGGCTACAGAGGAATCATGTAACAATTTCATTGACTTTTTCAGAGCCAAGGTAATCAACATCTACTCTCTGCTATCCAGCTCTTCCTTTCTGCCTTACCCTGTCATCAACACTTTATCTTGGAGCTTGCTGTCTCTACTCCATTTTGCTGCCATCAGGCAGAGCAAAAATGAGGAAATCCTCAGGAAGACCTTGTACTTGTGCCCGGGATCCTATTCCCACAGCTCTTCTCAAATCACACATCCCCCATTATCAGCCCTCTGATCACCCAAACTGTCAAGCTCTCCCTTCAAACTCATAGCATTGCATCTTCCCTCAAGGTCATAGTCATCCACCCCCTCCTCAGGAGGCCCACCCTAGACCCAGAAGTTCTTGCTACAGTAGCTGCAGACCAATCTCCAACCTCTCTGTCCAATGTGTTGGAGAAGGTAGTTGCTTCTGAGCTTCAGAACCACCTTACACACAACAACCTTTTGAAAGATTTCAGTCAGGTTTTCAGAACAGAGCACTGAAACAGCTCTGCTCAGGGTTATGAATGACCTGCTGATGACAGCTGATGCAGGGTCCCCTTTTCCCTGAGTCTCTTTGACCTGAGTGTTGCATTTGACACTTTGGATCACACTAACCTGTCTGAAGGGGATAAAGGTATAGATGAGCACACATTTCCCCCCGTTACACAGCAGCCAAACTGAAGCTCATTGGCTCTCCATGCCAGGTTCAGTCACCACCCATAACTCATCCTTGATGGCCAGGACATCCCTCTTTCCTCCTCCGTCATCAATCTGGGTGTTACGATCAGCTAACCCTCAACTGACTTTTAATGATCACACAAGACATCTATGCAAAACCTCTTTCTACCATCTCAAAAACATCTCCAAATTCTACCTCCTCTAACTCTGTCAGATGCAGATAAACTTGTCCATGCCTTTATCTCCTCATGACTGGACTACTGCAATATGCTCTTCAAAGGTATCCCTGGCAGGTATCCAGAAGCTCAAGTACATTCAACACAGCACTGCCAGGATCATGATGAGAGTGCGAAAACATGAACACATAACACCAATTCTGTTTTAATTGCACTGGCTCCCTGTTGCCTTCAGGATTGACTGCAGAGTCCCGATAGTCACATACAAATCTGCCAACAGCTTGGTCCTCCAGGCCCCCACTACTAAGCTCTGCACCATGGGGGATCAAGCCTTCCTAAACATCTGAGGACAGCACAGACTCTATGCTCTTTTAAAAGGCCTAAACATCTCTCTATTCCGGAATGCTTTTTCATCTTAACTCGTGTTAATATTTTATTTATGTCGTGTGTACTATGTTATTAATACTGTAACACTTTTCACTATGAATGAAAAGTGCAGTAACTTAAAATTCAATGCATTAGTATTATTATTATTTATTAAATAAACAATGATGGTAATAAAACAAATATTTGAGAAAATTCAGAGTGGGACTAGCCAATAAGCAAACTTTTAAGGGCTACAAATGCCAAAAATTAAGGAACACATTTGTTTTGCAAATTTGAGTTGGTTTTCACTCTCTTAAAATACTAAAACTGTGAGAGGATATATTGTATTTAATTTTTTCCAAAATTATACCCATGTGGGTGAACTAGAATAAACCCAGGAATTTATAGAATGATTTAAAACAATTAAGATTTTTAATTTGTTCCCTGAGGACAGGATGAGGATTTATATTTGTTCCAGTTGGAAATTCCCTTCTCTTCAATGCTGTCATTTACAGCAAAGCAACTGAACTTGATCATGAGTTTAAAAACGGAGCATTTCATAAAATGCCTCTGTTGTGTTATATATCAATGGTGCGTCTGTCTGCTGAGAGCCAGTGTTGTATTGTATAATTTTTTAATGAAGCAGAACAAAGTATCCATGTTGCATATAAATGTGTGTTTAAGTTCTGGGATATTCTGTCAACAAATAAGGTTTTCCCAAATACACCTGTACTAGGTGATTTGACCGTGAACATGTGAAACCATAAACAGCAGCCATAATTTCATAATATGTATGTATATCTACTTCCTTATCTAGTATCTCTTACAGTTCCCATGGTGGGTCAAATCCATTTTCTAGGTTAAATTGCATGCACATGACTCTTATTTGAATTTTTGGTCTTCACCCAAAAAACCTTCTAACCTGGCATACTGTACAGAATAACATAGAGAAAAATGATGGAAATGTTCAGAGAGGGTGACTGGGTTCATGATAATACTTTAGAATTGCTGAAATTATGTATTGCAATGTCTTGTTTTGACTTCTTTATTTGAGACAAATAGACAACATTTAAACTAGGATTATATACAACACATTTTCTATGCATATACTGTTCCTTTTAACTATGCAACACATCTTGTTTTGCTCAATTCCTTGTGAAAATAAGATGCATACTGCAGCTTTTTAGTTATACCCACTGCACTTACTGTACACATTTCTAGTGAATTAGATTTACTTAGGGTTGATATTCCAAAGCACTAAATACAATAGCCTCTGTAATTACCTTTAATAGAAATACATTTTACCAGACAACCATACTGTAATTTTCACAATCCTCTAAAATACCAAAAAGAAACAAATACGAATAATAAAGTTACGGTAATGAAAAAAGCATATCCTATTCAAAATACAAAAAATCTAAATAAATTGTGGAAGAAACAACAGAATAAAAACATACACTGGAAAACATGATGCATATGCCAGCAAATGCATTTATAGTTGGGATTTTACAGTTTAATACCCAGCAGCAAATACATCGACGTGTGCTGTTCAAGTACTGCAGTGGATGTGCAACATACTTTACAGTCAATATTCACATTCACAATTCACACTGCATAGGCACCATCTAACAAGTAAAGTGGAATTATTTTTGTCTTGGTAGAGGCTCATCACAGGATATCACACCCTTATGTTGGAAACAACTTTTAAATCAGCCCAATTGTACTCCAGTACTGGGTCAATGAAACAAACATTTTTGCGGGAAAACAGATACAGGTCCTATTTGCTGCGAATACTTAATCAATATCAATACAAAATTAAAAATACAAAATTTAAAAAATAAAACTTCATGCTTTTTCATTTCCAGTGCAATGGATGTTTTACTACAATGTCAGTTAAATTAAAAGCAATTTCATCTCCCTTCATCTACAACAAAAAAAATTATTTGTATTCTTATGTCAATATCCAATCATATTTATCTTCCTGTAAAACAAGATCAAAACAAGTGCTTATTTAGGCTTGAACCAACCAATTTCAAACAATAATACCATAACATTGACATCAAAACAACCAAACTGGTCGTATGTGCACTCCAGAGTGACCCACTGGAGCATTTTCTTGGCGACTGAATTTATGATCTTAGGATCATTTTTCGTAGGGGGACAGGCTCAGCTTTACATATTGAGCCAACTTTTTCTAATTGTCAAAATAGTTTACTGAACACACTGACTTTATCCTTAGCTTTGGTTCTAGCTTTGCCTGTCATCATTTCCCTAGGCTGTATCTTGGTCAAGATAAGAAAAATCATCTCTGGCTGTGGGTCACATGGACCGGAAATTCAAATGGAGTGAGGGGTTTGATTAGTAAACAACAGGAAAAGCTATTAGAAGTGAATGAAGTTCAGGTAATGGAGAAAAAAAATCTGACTGTGAGATTAAGGCACAAAATACTGAAGAGGAAGAGAGATGTGTTGGAGGGACACGGATTTAAGACAGACAAACTGCCTCTGAGCATGATTCACAATACTGAAATAGTATCAGATGAGGACCCAGTAAAGAAATGAGGCAGAAGACAAACAACAAAAGACGTCATTGCAGAGTGGAGTTCAACCTGAACGTGGAAATCCATGGAACAAAAAACAATGAAGAAAGTTGCCAGTGGTATCAAAGAGGTTCACCATTACAGTGATAAGAAAGAAATGACAAACAATTGTTCCACTGCCTGGTTCAGCTTTGGCAACTATGGACCCACGTGTCGTACAACAGTTTCCAAAAAAAAATCCATGTTGTACCGTTGCCTTCAAGAGTCAGCATAAAAAAACTCCTCGCAGCTGGAAAAGTAGTAGTCCATATTTAAACATCAGTGCAGTTTGTACATTTACTTCCTGCTGTTCAAAATACCTATTTAAAAGGAATAGGGACCCATTGGGAGACACCCTGGTTCAGAAGGAAAAATGGCACATAAAACAAGCTAAAATTCAGACCAGCAGCAAATACAAGAAGAGGGAGAACTGCAAGAGCTCTATGTAAAGGTGTAAGCCAATTCTTCTATAATAAACCTAAAAAAAACACCCAATGCTGAACTGATTTCAGGAAACATGAAGTCTCAACAAAGTGGTTAGTTCAGAGGTTAGAAAAATGAAAATAATTTATGAGGTTTTCATGGAGATGTATCTCACTCAAAATTTCATGAAGAATGTCACTTCAATTTTCACAGGATGCCTGAGTATATACAACACTTTCAAGTTGACCCCTTTGGTGAACATATGTATACTGAATGAGGAATAAGCATAGTTGTGCAAGACCTGGGAAATAATAACCCACTGACATAGACCTAGGTAATGTTGCATCCAAAATTCCCAGTCAGACCAAAAGACTCCTTTTCTATTCTTTCACTCTTCTGGGGATAGTCAGAGTGCACTACCCCTTCCAGTCTGTGAAATACTGACAAATGAACACCAAACACCATCAAACCACCAAAACACTTTCTGGCAAGTACAGCTCCTCCGAAAACTGTCACGGTACACAAAAGTACATCAGGTTGAAACGGATCACAGCTGGGCACTACTCCAAAGTGCTCTTCTGTCACTCAACAAGGAGAGCATTGTCACCTACTTGGACATGGATTTGCCATTTGTTCAAAACTGAAGACATTGAAGGATATCAGAAAATGTACAGTGCTACACATATGCTCTGCACAAGTGCTCAAAGCTCAAATCACTCAGTTACTTGGGACAAAAACAGACAACAAAGTGTTGAAGGATTTTGCAACATTTGCATTTGTCAGGTTGTAAAACACTGTTTCAATGACGTATTCTAAAAACCCTCCATTCACTGTGCGCTATATATGCGTTAATTGGCAAATACAACACAAGTACTGTCCTGATTTATCTGAAGGCCTTAGATCTTTTTTTTTTTTTAAATAATCCAAGATTCCTGACATCCATGCAACAGATAAATTAGAAGACAGCACCTTATCTCAGGAGGAAGATGAAGAAGAAAGAAGAAATGTCCACACAATTGTTGGCAATTCTCTTTTCACATATGGTTTCAAAATGCCGAGAACACGGATGATGAGGTAAATACAGATTTCTGCCCAGGCATTGTCCTTTTTGAGAGCTACACGGGCATTTTTCCACTTTGGAGTGGTCTGCTATTGGTGAATTCAAAAAGGTATGCAACGGACAAAGAAGACGGCACCTTTGGCCCAAGTACCCAAAAGACACAAACTGTCATGTGGAGAGAAGGTTTGGAATTGTTAAACAGGGAATTCTGGAAAAAAAACAGAGGCGGGTGAGGCCAGGGACTTTTGTCAGGAAAAGGTGTGGCTCTCCACAGGGGAGATACAGAGAACACATCATGTCTCATAACTTCTCTGAACAGTTACTCCTTAAACCTGTGCTACCAAAAGATATCACTCAATCTCAGGTGGGTTGGCAAAGAGAGATTGAGCAAGGCACCACACTGCCATCCCCAAATTTTACACTGTTGCAACTACCTTTCCTGTTCCAAAGAGAGCAAGATCAACTCTGAAATATTAAGAAACATTAAGCATCAGTGAAGCAGCTGTGTTTACATCCAAGCTGTGTTCTCCCAAGGACATGATTCTGCCATCTTTTATAAAATCCCATAACCCAACAATTTGAAAGGTGTGAGCAGCCTTTCCTATCAGGACAATAGAATGTGCAGTCAAGGTATTGGGACATTTTAAATGTAATGAATTTACAAACGCTGTAGGTTGACACCCTTTAGACATGCAAACCAATTGAAGTTGTTGCAGGCTGAATTTCCCCCTGCAGCACAGTGAATTTCAGAGTTTGAGACCTGATGAACTTATCATATGCGAGGTGAGTTTCTCATTTAAAGTGTTATTGAACCAGATCATTTATCTCATTTTAATCTGAAAATGTCATGAGTTGTTCTGCATAAAATGATATCCAAGTAGAGCATATTCATAAAGCTCCCTATTACAAAGAGTTGCTCAATGTGAAGAAATTTTCCCTTGCACTTAAACTTTTAGAGAGTGCCTAAGGTGAACTGTTAAGAGAAGGGCGGATGACTTTTAACAAACAAAGGTTTTTAGGCAGATGAAAAAGAGACAAAGAAGTAGGGGAAATATTCTCCAAACATTGAATGACAATTAAATGAAACACTACAGATTAGATCGTGCAGGGATAATGATTGTGGTTGATCTCATTACTGATACGCTCACATCTCCCAACCAATGCAATAACACTATAATGCCAGATATGAAAGTGACTGTTATTTATATAAACTGGCCAGCAATCACAGAAATTGATGAAAGCCGAGCCATTTTTCCACAGTTAATATCAAATACATTCAGTATTAAAATGACCTGCATGGTAAATAAATGTATAAGCACATTAATATAACAACTATGAGCATGTGAATAAACTACTGACAAGTGGGCCTGTGTTTTCAAACATTTTATAGGCTACTTTTAAAGTATAGCTTACAATTTATCCAACAGAGATGTTCATTATATAAGATAGTATTTATAATTACACCATGTCTTAATAGAGGCTAAAATCGATCTATTTCACTGTCCATTCTATGACCGTTATCGCACATGGGTTCAATTGGACAGTACTAGGGAGCTGGCAGGGTAGAATCTGTTTAATCCTGGTCCGACTCATTCTGACATTTGTGTTCAGACAAATAGCTCCTCTACTGTAGGTTATGTCTGGAAAATTTCAGGGTTGCAATGTACAGTATGTGTGAAAGGGGCTGAAGCAGTCTTTTTTATTTCTTTCCTTTTTGTTTTGATCAACCAATCACACCTTTTAAAAAAATGAGTCATACCTTGCAACAGGTTCAAACAGGGTCAACAGGGTCAACCACACCTCCTCAGGAAGGTAAAAATGTATGTCCCTTACTTGCTCAGAGCTGCTGTGAGAACTTGCTTAAATCACTCCTGAGCTAGGACTCATATACGTCTTTAGGCTAAGTTAGCAGCTCTTTGAAGCTATTCTCAGAATGTTTGTAAACACAGCCCCAGGAGTGTCACTTCAGACAAACCAGTCTTACAAAAGTTAATATAAAAGATCCATTCTCAAACATGTTGACAGCGATGTGATTAAATATGACTTAACATTAACCTCTACATTACCTGACATTTTTGTATGATGAAACCTACAACTTCTCCAAAAGGAGAAAGTTCTAAGGATACTGCTTACCAATTATACCACATCCATCACTAAACCATGGGTGTAATTTTACATGGAACAAGAGAGCAGATGGCCAGAAAAGGGTTAAAAAAAGGTGAGTACAACTGAAATCCTTTATTGTTTTTTTTAATCACTTTAGTGTTGTACTCTGTACGGGTATTATTAGATAGGAGACTAAATGGTGTGAATTGGGTGTACACACAGTACCTTTCAGTATTATAAAAAAAAAGAGTCCACGTTGATATTTAAAAAGGATGATTCTGTGATTGTGTCCCTCCTCAACAGTGGCAATGCCAATCATGGTCCTGTTTTGAAAAATGTTACCCACTGGTGCAAATCATACTTTTTAAATATCAACGTGGAAAAAACGAAGGAGATGTGTATCGATTTTAGCAGAAACCCTTCTGTCATCTCCCCTGTGGTGTTGGACGGACAGTCTGTTAAACTTGTGCAGCAGTACAAATACTCGGGTACTGTGATCAACAACAAGCTGTGTTTTGAGTTTGAGTTTGAGTTTATTTCAATCAGCAAAAAAATAAATAGAACCACAAAAAAAAAAAACAGTAACACATCCCTCTAATAACAGGGCTGCATGTCTGATCGAAAGGGTCAGGGCTGAAGCTACAAGCTTATAGATGCCCTAACCTTTAAACCAGATTTTTACTTTTTTTGATCTCATCAGTTAACTTGTTCCACAGCTTCACCCCACAGACAGATACACACATGCTTTTCAGAGTAGTGTGAACAATTGGTTGTTTAAAATTCCATCTCCCTCTTAGATCGTATCCCCCTTCTCTATCACTAAAGTGTTTTTGTATATGGCCAGGAAGTAATTTATGATGTGCTTTATACAGAATCTGTGCCGTTTTGAACTATACTAGATCCCAAAATTTCAGTGTCTGTGATTTTATGAACATTGCATTGGTGTGATCATAATAACCTGCTTTGTTCACTATTCTTATTGCTCTCTTTTGCATATTGTATATTGGCTGTAGGTTGCTTCTGTAGGTGTTTCCCCATACTTCAACACAATAAGTCAGATATAGTAACACAAGTGTACAATACAGTGTTTGTAATGATTTATTATTTAATATATACCTTGTTTAGCGGGCTGTTTTGAATCCCTACCGAGCGCATTAATTTAGACCTAATATATTTGATATGTGGTTTCCAGCCAAAGTTATGGTCGATTATTACTCCTAAAAATGTGCTCTCATTTACTCTTTCCAGTTTAACACTATCAATCATTAATTCAATCCAAGTATTCAGTTGTTTATTCGTATTCCCAAACACCACGAATTTGTTTTTTTTTAATATTTAATGATAATTTATTTGCATCGAACCACAACTTTAGCATCCCCAAAAAAACCTCAAGTCGATGCTGTGTATAAAAAAGCACATCAGCGCAGGTATTTTTTTCGCAAGCTTCGCAGTTTTAACGTTGACACCACTTTTAGGAAATTGTTTTACTCCTGTTTTATTGAATCTGTTCTTACATTCTCTTTAATCTGCTGGCACAGGTCACTTTCTTTTAAACATAAAAATCGCCTACAGAGTATTGTGAAGGTTTGCAGCAAAATCGCAGTAACTGTACTGAACGACCTCCAAAACCAGTATCAGGTCAGGTGCTTAAGAAAAGCCAAATCCATCTCGGATGACCCAAGCCATCCACTATGGTGTGAATTCAGGTTGCTACCATCAGGGTGCAGATACATTCTGCCCCGATGCAGAACAAACAGGTTTGAAAAATCATTAATTCCTGCTGCTATCAGCCTTTTAAATGATTCATGAAATCCAACCCTGTATTGTTTAGTGTTTTAACTATGTATTATTCATTGTTTACGTATGACTCATGGTTAGTGCATTTAAAGGTTATCAGCCTTACAATTGCTATAAAGATTCATAACTACATATAATCAAGTTAATACAAATAGAAAATCAGAATCCAAATATTGTATACTGTTACACATTAATATGTTTAATGTATTTCTCCGCATGTAGATTCAGTGTCACACTTGTACAAGATGGTTTCACACACAATGTCTTGGAATGACAGCAGCACAAATACCAAACAAAGATAACCACTTGGTATTTTGTGCTGTACAACAGCCCTGACTAAATAGGCTGTAGGTGAGTTTTGTTAACGCCTACCAGCAATAGGGAGGTTTTAAGTCTGGAGAATTTAGGTGTCCAAAACTGTTAAAAATGCTAAATCGACATTTTGATATCAAAATGGGAATCGTGCCTTTTTTCACTATTACCATAATGGCAGCAGTACACTTAGAAACTGCATATCAGAGAAACTCTAGTTGAGTCTGAAGTGATTTCAAACAGGCATAAATTCAAACTCAAATTCTAGTTTATCAAAACAAGCATAAGGTGAAGCCAACAAAAAGAAAAAAAGAAATAAACATCTGTCCATAGTTTTTCATTTTTACTAATTTATTTTTCAGACATAGGATTGTGGATTTATTCATTAATAATGTACAGTAAGATGTGTGGTATAACCATTTAAGGTGTGTTTGTTTTGCCATATTTATTTTCATAAAATCTTACTGTATCAAAACTCATCAGAAGGTTGTTTCAGAGTATGAGAGAATTTAATTGTACAGATATATATGAATTTGTTATGTAGGCCATATAATGATCTATCTATCTATCTATCTATCTATCTATCTATCTATCTATCTATCTATCTATCTATCTATCTATCTATCTATCTATCTATCTATCGATCGATCGATCGATCTATCTATCTATCTATCTATCTACATTGTATGTGTGTGTGTGTGTGTGTGTGTGTGTGTGTGTGTGTGTGTGTAGTTTCTTGAAGATTAAATAAGTGAACTATTTTTTAAGGTTCTTCTCTTGATGTATGTGATACGATATTTTTATTCAAGACAAATGCACCATACAAACCATGATAGGTCCACAGTTGCACCAGTTTGACAAAATCACATGATCATTTATACCAATATAACTTGAAATCCTCACCACAGAGAGAATTGGACAACACCTTTCAAAAATGATTGTGTATTGTTTCTCTCATTGGTCATAAAAACATATGGAGTCACAAATCATTTCCTAAAAAAATATTTTTATTTTAGGACCATAATGTACCAATTAACTCTTCAGAGTAAGCCCACTTTTCGTAAGGTGTGGTGATTTTGCGGTCACTACACTATATTTTTGTAGTATCTCTTTTCTTAGTTGCACTTTCTTTAAAACAGTTCCTGCACACTCCTCTCACAGCTGGCTGTAAACAGAGACCAATGTTATCTTGAGCTTGGAGGCTCATTTAAATGAAAATTAGGTTGCAGCTTGTTGTCTACCTCACTGCAGTAGTAAAGAGAGGTTGTTTGTGTTTTAAGGGTATTTCGCCTACAAGTTATTGATCTGGTAAGTTCAAAGCTGAGAATATATTTCAAACTTTCTAAACCCTCTTATGGGACCCTCGCATGGGCCTCAGGTCCGCCAGGCCAATCTATTCATGTGATTTTGCCCATCTGTATTTTTTTTTCTTCTTCAGCTACCCAAACATTTTTAGGATTTTAGGGGAAATACATCCAAACACAACACCATACAAAGAAAACAACAAACCAGAGTAAGCGTCTCATTAAATGGTTTCAAATAACTTTCCTCTTTCCTTTCTAACTTGTGAGCAATTCCCTTCGGTTCTTGTACCCTGCTTAAATACATTCTGGCCAATTTATAACTAAATGAAAGCCACATATCTTCTCTGAGGAGTGATGCTTCTCTCAGCTTTTTATAGCATCTCTTATTCCTGGAGGATGCGTAAATATGCTGATTAGATAAAACGACAGTTGTTGCAAATGAACAGCATTAGCACGACACCTGGGTGGAAGAAAACACCAGGCCTTACACTGCAATTTCAATACACATTCACATTCTTTAAACATTGCAGCACTATCAAATTTAAAGACTGAATCTAGATTCAACCAGTGGGATAATGCAGACCTTCGTTCGGCGATATTTCAGAGGAAAAAAAGCCTCATATAGACGAAATTATGTCTTATTAACTATGTTTCCCAGTATGCAACAAACACTACACTCTCTTTTAATACAAGAAATCCAGTCCAGGCATATAATTTAACATATTTCCAGTGCAGTTTTCCAGTTTCTTTTTTGAGTTTCTAAAAATTGTCCTGTAGAGCAAAGTTAGGGCATATCAACAAAAAGAGGTATTATATACAGAATAAGTTGATTTACAGAAGAAAGATTTTTAAAGATGGTTTTACTCGTTTCAACAAGAATACAATATCTGTCAGTTATTACTATTTAGTCAAAAAACCTTCTGCCTCTCTTAATTAAGAACGTTTACAATCTCAGGATCTCTCTCTATGTTGGATGTGTAAATGTCCAGATGTTTCACAGAGCAGGAACCTGTGCAATAGTTGTGCCATGACGCAACAATAAATAAATACCCAAATAAAACTGAAGCAATGCGTGGAAATGATGAGCAAATCCACGATGAGATGTACAAAAGTCTGAGTCTTGGTATGTTATTGAGGGCATCATTTGTCCGTTCAAGAATGCATCAGCCAAGGTTTACTTCTGCGTCTTACAACATGCACATTCAGGAGTAAGAGATAGCCCAAGTTGTGGATAACTTTATTTTCTCTTGTTTTCTTCCTGAATATTTTATATGAGGTCACACGCCGAAGCACCAGGAACACAGAACCAGCTCCTGCAGGGTTTTACGCAGCTCCTGACTCCTGTAGGCGTAGATGAGCGGGTCGATGAGCGAGTTGCAGATGATGAGGATGAGGAAAAGGTTAAAGTTTCTGAAGAAACAGTTGCAGAAAGGGCTGGTGGGGCAGGTGAGGATGAGGATGAGGTGGAGGAAGAAAGGACCCCAGCATAAAATGAAGACCCCGAGCAGGATGGTCAGTGTAATCGCTCCCTTCATACTTGTGGACTGGCGTCTGCTTTTGTGGAAAGCCATAATGCGCCGGGAGTGCACGTGCGCCAGGAGGAACATATGCAGGTACAACACGGCGTTAAACACCAGGGTAGTGCAGAAAAAAGTCACGAGGCACACAATCACAGCATTGTCGGTGTAATACACGATGAAGAGGATGCTGGAGGTGGTGCTGGCCAGCCACACCACCACGATGATGGTCACCGCGCGCTGCGTGGTCATGATGCTGTGATAACGCAGCGCGTAAAAGATGGTGATGTAGCGATCCGCGGCGATGGTGCACAGGAAGGAGAGCGAGGACACCACGGAGCTGCAGATCATCACGTCGATGACATTGTCCAGGTGTCGCAACATGCCCGGTTGCACGTCCAGCAGGCCGTGGTCATTGAAGAGCATGACCATGGTCTCCACCACGTTGCTGACGCTGACCAGCATGTCGGACACGGCCAGGCAGCAGATGAAGTAGTACATGGGTGAATGCAAGTTGCGGTTTTTGATTATGGCTAGCACCACAAGGATGTTTTCCACCAGGCTGATGAGCCCCAGCGCCAAGAAGAGCTCCTGAGGGATGCGTATCTGCACACAGCCCAACGAATTTGTCTCCCCGGAGGTGATGTTAGTGTCGTTTTCCTCCAAAAAGTCATTTAGCGGGCTGAGACTCGCATGTAGGATGAAGGCGTTATGCTGGGTCCTGTTGGCACTTTCCATGTCTAACCTCTAGCCTATATGATAACCGACAGGTTAACAAGATGTTGGAGTTAACTTCAGCACAGTGATAAACTTAGTATTTTACCAGAATTTCTCTATAGTTTGGACGTTTTCTCGGTATCAACTGCTGCGCACAGTCAGCTGGAAAAGTCAAACAATTCGCCCGAGCAGCTGAGCGATTAGTGCTCCCATTTAATATACTGAAAATGAAAAGCTTCCTCCTAATAACAGTTTGTTAGCCTATTGATCATCATTTCAGCTGTCTAAAAATACGCATCGGCAGCTGGAGGGATCAATCAAACTAGAGCACTATGGCAGTCCATTGAAAAAGTGTCTCCTCGACTTCTTGTTTATGTTTGCAAATGGTCCAGCTCTATTATCCATAGAATGTCCTCCTGCATCAAAATATTGCGCTCACAATTCATGTCTTATCACTCGCATAGGAGGCCTGTCCCGTCCAACACAGTGCCTTGTATCGCTTCAGAATATTCCGACTATCATGATGGCAGTGATCGAAGTGTCTTTGGTACCTCGGGAGTTGGAGACTGTGGCTTACTTGAACATTTCTCAAAGTGATGCTGGACTCTGAAAGACTTCAGGGGACTCCTCCTCTCACGCAGGCGTCAGCTGGGCTCCACTTCTGTCCCCACAGTGATGTCTCACAGGCACGCAGTTTTGAAAAAAAAAAAAAAAAAAAACAACTCGGGGTAGACTATCTGATGTTAATATAGTAATCACTTTTCCCACTCAATGAACACTCTTACGCACAATGCACAACAGCCTGCGCTTCACTAATCAGCTATGCTAATCTACACCCACTGTAAACTTTCGTCTTAGTGCACTTTATTAAGGGCTTTAAAAAGCAGCAGATACTTTTGAAATCATGCATGCAGTTAGCGCCCTGTTGAAACTGTGCCATGTACACTGAAAGGGTTAGTATTGGCTGTTATTGTTCTTGTCCATACTGGCTGCCAAGAAATCCCTTCCTAAAGTGATTTCAGTGTCAGTGATGGAGGGTAAAATCCCTCCTCATTGTGTGTAAAAATGAGCCAATGAGTTAGACAAATCAATCACACATTTTTTAGAATTAGTCATTTTTAGCACAATTACAGCTAACAAAACTTGTTCATTGTACATATGCGAGTATTGTTTTAAGACAATTATGGAATGGAATATATGAACCTATCATTTAATTCAGCAACAAATTTGAATTTGACTGTTGGTTTCTCTTAACTTTGTATAACTGTGTAGATTTTAAACAACTAAACCAGGGCTGAGAATTTAACAAAATGAAATTTAGCAATAAATATAGTTTTTGACTCTTCAGCTCACAGGTCATGCAAAAAATTAAGGTCATTAACGATAAACTCGTGTTTGTGATTCAAAGGGTAGAGAATGTCAGCTGAACAAACAATTGCCACCATACATGAAATATATTTGAAAACATGTGACATTTACACTATTATTGACCGGCAGAGTAAACACATTTGGAACGACACAGTAAAGCTGTTTTCCATTTGAGCCCTACAACTGTTGCCCAGATGAGTGGGTTTAACAGCAGAGTTTGAAAAAGTGAATTTTTTCTCACGATAAATAATATATATAACAATAGATGGGTATGAACATAATGAAACTATCCATGTAAAAAGATCCCATACTACCTTGCAAAACAACACAGCAGAATTTCAGGAACTCAATAAATATCATTTTTGGAAATTTCCAGCTCAAAGGATGTTCAAGTATGTTAAAATTGGGCTATCTGTGCTTGCAAAAATGTGTTACACATCTAGTATTCAGTTTTAGCATTATTTAAATGACAACAACTTTGAAACATAGTGTAATGGTGTTATTAAAGTAAAAACCTGATTAGCTTATTTTAACGTAGGTAGCTTTATATCTTTTGACCTGCAAATCATGCAGTTAATGTCAATTAAATTTGCGGGGATAAAGGAAATGCAATGGTTTATTTATTGACATCATGTGCTGTGTGTGTATATGCAATCTTTAAGTAGATATAATTGTTTAACAATGAATGAATTAGGATATCATGGCTGATTCAGTGAGTGTTTTCACATTTACTAGTAATGGATTACATTGAAAACCTTTACAAATAAAGAATGTGCACATGAATCAATAGGGAAAATAATCCTGCATACATGATAAAAGTTGAAAAAAACCTTTACCTTCTTTTTTGCAGTGTAGACTTATTGTATTGATTTAGATTTGTGCCAAGCTTTCATTCTGAGATCTAGTATCTGACATGAACTACAGGGTAATGACAGAAAGTGGTGGCTCCATCAGGCAGCATCCGACCCCTGCACACAAGCTGCTTCTGAGGCACTGATATGAAAGCCTTTCTATACCGACAACTGATCACATGAACAGTTCTCATAACCTCAACCATAGCTCCAGGTGAAGTAAGAACAATGACATCATTTGACCATCAAGCACAGTCACACTGTGTTATCATGTGGCTCACTAAGTAACAAAGTTAGTATATGGACAACCACAGTATGAGTAATTAGTTCAGTGTCTCCAGAGTTTATTTTCTGTTTGATATATAGAAGCTGTTTTGGATGGCTGCAATTTAACTGTAATGAAAATGTGTTTGGCTAATTGTACCTTAAGAAAGAGGTGCATAAAAATAAAGGCTTATCTAATATATTTTTGTCTTGAAGCTTGAGACTTGAAAGGAAAATAAGCACCTCATGAGACTGATTCTCAGGCTGTCAGACATCTCATGCTCTTTAGACATAATTACGATGAAAAATTGACGACACAAGAGTGAAATACTTGGATAATGGTGGAACATGTCAAGTAATGTTATAAGTAAATAGTTGGTGTGTTGCCATAAGAACATTTACAGCCCCAGGTTTGCGGTGCAGTGAATCAGTCGTCATCAAGTGAGGTCATGAGTATCTGATTGCAAGCACAAAGGAAATATTCAAATCACTTAAGGCAAAATTGATAAAATATCCGCCACACGCTTTTACTGGAAATAACTTGATGGACAGCAGCAGACTACAAGAAACAATTCAGGCCAGTCCTCTGTGCTGTCCTGCTGGGTGGAGTAAACCACAAATAATCAAATATTGGCAAGACGGCCTAGACTAAAATGTCAGACTTTGTGCCAAACAGAGCAGGAGGGAGGGTGCATAACAGCGCAGGAAAATAGCAGACATCCTGCAGTAATGATAAGATTTACACAAGAATAAAAAAAAAAACACACGCCACAGGCCCAAGAAAATGTGATCAGATTCCCAGACCGCAGTTTTCCCCTGAAATCACTGTGCGACAGAAGTAAGAAAAATAACCTTAAAACCAACAGATTTATTTTTGGGAAAGAAAAAATACCCTGCACTATTAGAATTTAGTAAACTGTGAAATTAGCAGATATGAACTGAAATTGAAATTATATTTATGGTACAATCTGAAATTGGAAAATATGAATTATGTAATAAATCCTACAGTGAGATATGTCAGCTGTAAAACAATCCATTACTGCTTGGATGAAAGGTCATAAAAAAATGTAATTAATAACGTCTTTTGTGATCAGAAATGAAATGTGCAGAACCGTCTCAGATAAAATGTGGTACACTTTGTGGATTCCCCTCTGTATTCAATTAATCAATGTGTTTGTTTTGTTTTTTCCAGAAATCTTGTTTACTAAGAACTTAACATTTATTTACTTTTACTTGCCTTTTTCTTTCTTTTTGTACTCCGTAAAAGCTGATTATGGTTACAGCTTCCATCATAAATGCTTCTGTGAAAAATAATGATTTCTGGTTGAGTGGGTGGACATCAGTGACACGTCAAACATTAACTGTAATTGTGGTCATAAAAATGTCAGCAAGACCCTTTAAACAAAACCCCCAGAATGAAAGAGGTTAATATTCCACTTGCAGCACAGATTTAACAGATTAAAAATGCTTGACAGGAACTATGTGCTTTAACATGATTAATTAATGTCCCCACTTCACCTCTGCATCTTCAGCCATCGAGAGTTAATGTGATCTTGACTGTTCTGACTTCCAAACAATGTGAAGTGCTGCCAAGCAAAATCTTGAATCTGTGATTAAGTACATTTCATGAAACGTCTCACTGTTTGTGAACATGAAAAATTCTCAGAAGGCTGGAAAATGGTGAAAGAAAAGCATCCATTGTGTGCTGGTGCTGCTGAATTGACAATAACTGGAGATGTACATCCTGCAAAATGTTTTATTATGATTATTTTAAGGAACAATGTCAACCTAGGTGACATGAAAGTCTGTTTTCTGAGTCTGGGAGAAAGTTGCTTGTGTTCATAACTATCTGGATTGGTCCAGAGTGTTTTATTTTAAAGCAAAAAGGACAGACTCATAACACCAAGCCATCTCCTCCTTTTACTTTAGTATTCTGATATTGTGACAATTAAAAAAAAAAAATTCCATCTCTTCTCAATCATTATAAACACCATTAAATATCTTCATTTGTCTTAACTTGGTTTTGTCTATTTGATTCTTCTTTATCCTCGACACTTATCGCTTCACTCCTCTTTCAGTCCCACTCGTCCTCATCTCTGTAAGGGTTGTCCTCTCTCGGCGGCTCCTGAAACCTGATGTTTGCCAGCATGTCCCTCATTGCCACCATTAGACGATTCACTTCCTGGTTCAGCTCTTGACCAGCTCGAGCCACTTCCATTTCATCCTCCTGCCTCTGTCCGCCCTTGATAAGGAAACAGACATCAAGCTCTTATCTGTTAGTATCTGGCCTTGTCAAACTGATATTATTTCTTAACATCGTTACAGATAATCACAAGGCATTTTTATGGTTTTAGAAAAATGATGCACTGAACATTGAATGCATGTGACCTGAATTTTAAAAAATACCAGAGTAATCTATGTTTGTATTACATAACATAACATAATGTTGTTTTCAAGTATGTAACTCTATTTGAACATTAAAAAAGAAGAACCTGGTAGTCTTAACTATAATTCTTTTATCCATTTTGTATCTCTTCCTCTCCATAAGTGGATAATGTGATCAGGATGGATGGAACTGCCCTGATGGAAACATGCCTCAGGCCAATCTATTAACATCAAGCATATATGGCTGACTGAAGATGTTCTACATGTGAGTGTACCTGATACATGTGTCTTAATGAGGCAGCAGTTGGCCTGTGCTGCAAACTGACTTTGAACTTAAAGATGAAATAGACAAAAATCTAATACAGTATAGAAAAACTGAGGTGTTCGCAATATGGTCTTTCTGTATATGTCCTCTTCTACACGATTTCAGCCCAACTACAGTCCATAACTACAGTTTTGCATATATTCGGCAGCACCAGGATTTTTCTTCAGATTTCAGTTTGCTCTTTGGGTTGAGGAGAGACTGTGAATTCTTTAAGGGTGTAATTTCCAATTTTAACAATTGAACAATTTGTTTTAAGTCATGGAAGAAACTTTTAATTGTGTCTTTCATAAAACTAACACACAAAACATTTTCATATGTATGCAACTCACCTGAAGGTTGAAATTTGGCAGCAAAGACCGGAAAAACAGCGACAATGTACTCTCATTGGATGCTCCAACATGCTGCCTATATGTGTACATACACACATACAGAAATATATAAATGTAACAGTTAATTGAGGATATAACACCTGTTTATTTATAAACCACATTATTTACACCATCTGACTGAAAAATTGAGTTTTATGAGTGTAGTTATACAGGTTGTGTACCTCTCTGGTCTGGTGTAAGATATCACTGCGTCCAGTGGAGGCAGAGGGTCGAAGCCCATCACAGGCTGAGTGGTCACCTCCTGAGGGAGTCAAACAAATAGGCAAGATTCGAGTTGTTTCCTCTGCATATTCCATAAGTGATCAGTGTGGCATGGTCAGCATTTTATAGATACTATGATACTATTGAAACACCAGATGTGGCTTTATATGTATATAACACTTCTTCTTGGTGTACTTCTTGGTACTTATATGACTATAATTACGATTCAGAAACAAACAACTATGAAAAATGTGTGTTTCACAATCACAATTCAGAATATGGCAGCATATGGTGTCTTACTAGAGGTAGACTGGAGGTGGCTTCTTTGATCTCAGACAGTAGAACGTGGCGATGGATGTTACGCGGTGCACTCTGGTACCTCTGCTTTCTCCTACAACAGAGTGATGAAGGTGAAAAACTGTTATTTCAGTGGAAAACCAAGTAAACATGGTAACATATTCATCTGATATTATATATAATTACTTCATATGATAGCATACTTAATTACCGTGATTTAGTCTGCTTTTATTATGCTTAACTAGTGTCTCTATTGTTAACAGTCCAAAGTATTCACTGTGGACCTGTGGCAGTAGCAACATCTCGTGTCTTACTTGTTTTGTGAGTCCTCCACCAAAGGGTCTTTTGCATCACATCGGCGCAGCACTTCCTTCACACTCTCTTCCAACCAAAGCATTACTGCTGCTTCCTTCCACAGGGTGTAAGTCCTCCCCACATATAGAGCAGTGAGCTCAGCCAATGCTGGGGGCTGCCTAGAGAGTGGGAAGCAGAGGGCAGAGAGGGTAGATGGATAGGTTTGGAAAGTTAGGTTAGAGGAGGTGAAGAAAGAAAACAATGGAAAAGTAAAATGAATATAAAATTAGGGCAAACATGAATGGGCAGGAAAATATTTTTAACTGTAATATAATGCATTTGTTCGAGTAAATGGCTACAGTAGTGGATAATTAATTATACCATGCAACATTACTATAATTGAGCTAGTCTTCATTATAATGAATGATGGGTTATACAACACAGAAAACAAAAGTATACATTACCCTATCTGACTCTTTGGGCCAAAGAAGGCATGTGAGGTGACTGTTGCATCCGGCTGCACAGTACACAGATCCAGTAAAGGCGTCAAAACTGCAGGAAACACATTATAGCACGAGCATATGAAAACATACATTTAAAACTTGTTATATTATGATGTTAATTTATAGAAATCATTTTATTACCAGAAGTGACTGAAGGATAATCACATCTAAATATTCATACTCTGGTAGTGATATATTCCTGACTGCCTAACCTCCAGGGAACATGATGAGAGCTTCCTGCAGCATCTGGTCAGCTTTATTTCTTTGTTTGTCACTTTCTTCGGGATCCACATCTTCCTGCTGACTGAGCTGGAAATGGCAGAGCGCAGTGGAGAATGCAAAGTTTGGCAGCTGGGACAGATTTCTGTGCTCCTGAAATACAATAAACAAACCATTTCTGGGTCAGACTGAAAAGTTGCCTAAATCACATGTACAGGTGCATCCCAATAAATTAGAATATCGTGGAAAAGTTCATGTATTTCCGTAATTCAATTTAAAAAGTGAAACTCATATACTATATGGATTCATTACACACAAGTGAAATATTTCAAGCCTTTATTTGTTTAAATCTTGATGATTGTCTTGAGTCACTCTCTCTAAAAACTAGCGACCAAGTCCGAAACCTTGGCGTGCTGATAGACTCAGATCTGACCTTCAGCAGTCGTATCAAATCAATCACCAAAACAGCCTTCTATCAGCTTAAGAACATATCCAGAGTGAAGGGTTTTATGTCTCAAACAGACCAGGAGAAGTTGATTCATGCTTTCATCTCCAGTAGACTTGACTATTGTAACAGTCTTCTGACTGGACTCCCACAAAAAAGCATTAAACAACTGCAGCTCATTCAGAACGCTGCAGCTCGAGTTTTGACCAGAACAAAGAGATCAGAGCACATTACTCCAGTTCTAAAGTCTTTACACTGGCTCCCAGTCAGCTATAGAATAGATTGTAAAGTTATGCTACTGGTCTACAAATCACTGAATGGTTTAGGTCCAGAATACATGAATGACATGTTAGTAGAATATAAACCCAGTAGGGCTCTGAGATCTACTGACTCAGGTCAGATAGTGGAGCCCAGAGTTCAGACTAAACATGGTGAAGCAGCTTTTAGCTGTTATGCTGCACACAACTGGAACAAACTACCAGCAGAACTGAAATCAGCCCCAACTGTGAATATTTTTAAATCCAGGTTAAAAACACTTCTCTTCTCCTGTGCTTATGATTGAGCTCTTTCAAAGCACTTTAAATTTTAATCTTTCATTTGCACTCTATGTCCTTTTAATGATTTTAAAGCAAATCATTATTTTATGCTGCAACCTTATATTTAATGCTCTATTATAGTATTGTATTTCTCTCTCTTTCTATGTTTCTGTACTTTGTTTTTATTATTAGTGTGTGTGTGTGTGTGTGTGTGTGTGGGGGGGGGGGGAGGAATTTTTTTTTCAATTTTTTCTGTTAAATGTTTGTTTAAAGCACATTGAGTTGCCACTGTGTATGAAATGCGCTATATAAATAAAACTGCCTTGCCTTGTCTTACAGCTAATGAAAACCCTATACACTCTGGACTTGATAAAACACAGTGGACCAACAAACAGCAGATGACATGGCTCCCCAAATCATCAGTGACTGTGGAAACTTCACACTGCAATTTAATCAACTTGGATTCTGTGCCTCTCCTCTCTTCCTCCAGACTCTGGGACCTTGATTTCCAAATGAAATGTAAAATTGACATTTAAAAAAAGAGGACTTTGTACCACTGGGCAACAGACCAGTTATTTTTCTTCTTAGCCCAGGTAAGGCGCTTCTGACTTTGTCTCTGGTTCAGGAGTGGCTTGACACGACAGTGCGACAGTTGTAGCCCATGTCCTGGATACGTCTGTATGTGGTGGGTCTTAATGCACTGAGTCCAGCCTCAATCCACTCCTTGTGAAGTTCCCTCAAATGTTTGAATGGCTTTAGCTTGACAATCCTGAATCTATATAATATATGAGTTTCACTTTTTAAACTGAATTACTGAAATTAATGAACTTTTCCACAATATTCTAATTTATTGAGATGCACCTGTATACAAACATATGTGCGCACTTGAGTACACTTTACCTCCCAGTCCTGATACAGCTGGAGGACAGACTGGTACTCTCTGGAACGCAGCATCAGGAAATCAATGAGCAACAGCATGCAGAGTGGGTCAGCATCTGGGTCCAAACTAACAAGAGTGGCAGACAAGATCACAGGCTGGAGATTAATAAAGACTCCACTTAAAAAGACTAATATGTAAACCCAGGTACCGTTTTAAGGTCCTCTGTCAGTCCACTCTGACAATTTGTAGCACAAATTGCTACCGACAATGATAGCAAAGTAAGTTAATCTCTTGGTTTCCTTTAAAAGCCACAAGAATGTATTTAATACCATCTGGGCATGCAGTCTATCTGATGATACTGAATACAGTGTGAAGGACAATGAGATAATAAAAATAGAAGTACTGCTTCTTTTCTCTAAAAACAGTGTATTGACAATGCGTTTCCAGATTCTGTTATCAATTATGCGTCAATTTTAAAATAACAGTGATTTAATCTCTGCTTGTCGGAGGGGAACAGCCGTCAGCTTTTATTCCCACAATGCTGCTTTACAAAAGTACCAGAGCAAAGATCTCATGAAGTGAAGAAGCCAGACTTTGATGGAAATCAGAGATAAGCATTGACCATGATATGGATAGACTCTAAAGCTTTAATCAAGACAGTCTGATGGCAGCAGCATGTGGGAGCAAGACTCTTATAGGGGAGAAAGACCTAGGTAAGTGTTTTTTTTACTGCCATGATATGGGAGGTTTTATGTTATGTACTGAGACTTTTAACACTTTTCTGCATGTTATATCAATCTAAATGTAAATGCTTTTATCATTTGTATTATCTTGGTTACAAACATTTGCTTACACTGGCCTGTATATAACTATGTCACTGTTTATATAAATAGGTAAAGATGTCTTTAAATAATAGCTAATCATTAATAAAGTCGCTCAAATTTAGGGTATATACTCATGTCATACAACCAACAAAACTGTTACTTTACACTGTGCCTGAACAGACAGAATATAAAACTAATAGTTAATCGTCTTTGAAGACTATCTTCTGAGTCTGATGACTGCTCTCTGTGGTTACTTAATTCAGGGAAATAAGAGTTATTTTTGTTTAGCTAGAAAGCCATGTGATCATATGTAATGCTTTTCAATGTGATGGCAAAAACAAAGCAACTAAACTTTTATTTTGGCATAATCGGCACAGAATAAATAAGTAAGTCATGAAGAGATTGGGGGCAACCTTTACATAGAGAAGGAGATTTTTTGTGGGTTTTCCCTGTATGTCTCATAAAAAAATTACTATTTGCCTTTAACTCTACAGTCTTTCCCAACACTCATGCTTTTCTGTCTGTACCTCAGGATCAGTTTGCAGTACTCCAAAGCTGTCCGTGGGCATCCTCTCTTCTCCAGGAACATCATGTGCTTATAAAGAGCCAAATAAAATGCCCTGTAAACACATCATTGAGGCATTTCATTCATTAATCATTTTAATGTCAGAGTCCTTAATACACAATTTAAGTTACAAATGATAATCCAAAGAACAATGTGTCATAAAAATAAGCAAAAAGAGAGAGAAACAGCCAACCTGTTTTCTGGCCTGAGATAATCAAGTCGACAGGCACCTGAGGTCAGACTGAACAAAGGGTGAAAAGCGCACTCAAAGCTGTACATGGCCCTTTCTGGAAAACAAAAAAAAAGAGAGTAATCATGACTTTTAAAAAAAAATATCTACATAAACAAAAATATAACATTTTCCCTGAAGCAATAGCACACAGGGTATGGCATAATGTACAGAGATTGGTGGTAATCAGTAATCACATACAATGTTGCAGTTCTGTCGGACATGTTCTCCTAGACAATCCCTTGCTTTGCATTCCAAGAATCTGTACTTAAACTTTTTAACAATGGCTGTTTTGTTGATTTATCAATCAATCAATCAATCTTTATTTGTATAGCGCCAAATCACAACAAAGTTATCTCAAGGCACTTTACACATAGAGCAGGTTCTAAACCGTACTCTTCAAGTTTTAATTTATAAAGAGACCCAACATTCCCACATGAGCAAGCATTTAGCGACAATGGCAAGAAAAAACTCCCTTTTAACAGGAAGAAACCTCAGGCAGAACCAGGCTCAAAGTGGGCGGCCATCTGCCTCGACCGGTTGGGGTAGAGGGGAGAGAGAGGAAGAATAGGAGAGAGAGAGAGTAGCACATTGAAAATAAACATTGAAGCTAGAAGGTCCGGGACTGGAATCTGTCATCCGGACGTCTACAGGCCCAGATTGCCTGTGAGATGAGAAAGCACAGACAACTCCGGGGAAGAAGTGTAGGTTACTGAATGCATTAATAGTACATGAATGTTATTGGATATAGATGGATGGATAGAGAGAGAGAGAGAGGAGGAAAGAGGAGCTCAGTGCATCATGGAGGTAGGAGTCCCCCGGCAGTCTAAGCCTATAGCAGCATAAACTAGGAGCTTGCTAACTATAAGCTCTATCAAAAAGGAAAGTTTTAAGCCTACTCTTAAAAGTAGAGAGGGTGTCTGCCCTCCGGACCGAATCTGGGAGATGGTTCCACAGGAGAGGAGCCTGATAACTGAAGGCTCTGCCTCCCATTCTACTTTTAGAGATACTAGGTACCACAAGTAGGCCTGCGTTCTGGGAGCGCAGTGTTCTGGTAGGTACATAAGGTACTATGAGCTCTTTAAGGTATGATGGAGCCTGACCAGTAAGAGCTTTAAAAGTGAGGAGAAGGATTTTAAATTCTATTCTTGATTTTATGGGAAGCCAATGCAGTGAAGCTAAAATAGGAGTAATGTGATCTCTCTTTCTAGTTTTTGTCAGAACGCGTGCAGCTGCATTCTGGACCAGTTGGAGAGTCTTTAGAGACTTGTTAGGGCAGCCTGATAATAATGAATTACAATAATCCAGCCTAGAAGTAACAAATGCATGGATTAGTTTTTCAGCATCATTTTGAGACAGAATATGTCTGATTTTTGAAATGTTACGCAGATGAAAATAGGCAGACCTTGAAATTTGTTTTATGTGGGAATTAAAGGACAGATCCTGGTCAAATATAACTCCTAGGTTCCTTACAGTAGTACTGGAGGCCAAAGTAATGCCATCCAGAGTAGTTATATCATTGGATAATGTGTTTCTAAGGTGTTTAGGGCCAAGCACAATAACTTCAGTTTTTTCTGAGTTTAACAACAGGAAGTTACAGGTCATCCAGGCCTTTATGTCCTTGATGCATGTTTGTAGTTTAGTTAACTGGTTGATTTCATTAGGCTTTATTGATAGATATAATTGAGTATCATCTGCATAACAATGAAAATTTATTGAGTGTTTCCGAATAATATTTCCTAAAGGAAGCATATATAAGGAGAATAGTATTGGTCCAAGCACTGAACCCTGAGGAACACCGTGTTTTACTTTTGTTTGCATGGAGGATTTATCATTGACGTTTACAAACTGAAATCTATCTGACAGATAGGATTTAAACCAGTTTAATGCTGTTCCTTTAATACCAATTAAATGTTCAAGTCTCTTTAACAGGATTTGATGATCAATAGTATCGAAGGCAGCACTAAGATCTAACAGGACGAGGACAGAGAGAAGTCCATTGTCTGATGAAGTTAGGAGGTCATTTGTAACTTTTACCAGTGCAGTTTCTGTACTATGATGAGCTCTGAATCCAGACTGAAAATCCTCAAATAAGCTGTTATTATTTAGAAAGTTACACAGCTGATTAGCAACTGCTTTCTCGAGGATCTTAGAGAGAAAGGGGAGGTTCGATATGGGCCTATAGTTAGCTAAAACCTCTGAATCAAGAGTAGGCTTCTTAAGAAGTGGTTTAATGACAGCTACTTTAAAAGACTGTGGTACATATCCTGTCACTAAAGACAGATTGATCATATTTAATAAGGAAGTACTAACAGAGGGAAGGACTTCCTTAAGCAGCCTAGTTGGAATCGGGTCTAAAAGACAGGTTGATGGTTTAGAGGAAGTGATCATTGAGGTTAATTCTATAAGGTCGACTGGAGAGAAACAGTCTAAATAAATATCAGGTTTAAAAGCAGTTTCTGAGTTTCCTATGTTAGAGGATGAATCAGTGCTTATTGAGGGCAAGAGGTGATTAATTGTGTCCCTAATAGTTAAGATTTTGTCATTAAAGAAACTCATGAAGTCATCACTACTGAGAGTTAAAGGAATACATGGATCAGTAGTGTTATGACTCTTTGTCAGTTTAGCCAAAGTACTGAAAAGAAACCTTGGACTATTTTTATTCTCCTCTATTAGTGATGAGTAGTAGGCAGCTCTGGTGTTACGGAGGGCCTTCTTATATGTTTTAAGACTGTCTTGCCAGGTTAGGTGAGATTCTTCTGATTTGGTGGAACGCCATATTCTTTCTAGTTTTCGTAAAATTTGTTTTAATTGTCGAGTTTGGGAATTATACCAAGGAGCTGTTTTCCGTTGTTTAATTATCTTCTTTTTTAAAGGAGCGATGGAGTCCAGAGTTGTTCTCAGTAAGTCTGCAGCGCTATCAACAATACAGTCAATCTGGGGGGGACTGAAATCAGAATAAGTCATCTCTGTTGTATTGATACATGGCATTGAGCTCAACATTGATGGAATTTTTTCTTTAAATTTACGATTTACAAGAGTTTTAATGATGCCAAGACAATCACAATTATTTTGCTTGATAATTTGACAAAAACTGAGAATTTTCAGTCAAGTTTCTACAGCAATTTTTAAATCCATACCTAGCATACTTTTAACAAATCACCATCATGCTGACCAAACACGGACACAGTAACTCTGTAACACAGAACACCAAATCAGCTTTGAGATCGGTTTAACGTTTTGAATGTGCATGGTTATGATATTAAATTCACAAAGCACTGATCTGTACATGGTGCATATTACCAACATCTGAAAACTTGGATAGTCATTACTAGAGGATTTTACACGGTATTGCTTATCAGCTAACTAACAAGAAAAGGTGTACAGAACAACAACATAACAGAGTAAAAGATTTTGCACGTGCCTGACATATTATATGATGACATGTAGTTCGATAAAAGTATTGATACGATTAAAATGCTTTAATGATAGCAATTACGGCTACAGCTAACAGCTATTCTCATGATCAATTGTCGTTTCGTCAGGAAACAGTTAAAAATGCCTGTTATAATTGAGCTCATGATGACGTCTTAAATCTCTTGTTTTATCTGATCAACAGTTCAAAATCCAAATATACCCAGTTTACAAGTATGACACATAAATGCTTCAAATTCCCACATCTGAGAAGCTGCAAACAGCAAATGTGTCAATACACCATTAAATGAATCAATTCCAATCATTGAAGCCCTAATAGCAATACAAAATCATAATGATTCTTTTTTTAAACAAAAATGCTAAAAATTGTGAGAGCAAAGATGCAGATCTTTCATGGGCTCAACATAATTGATCCAAGTCTATATTTGGAGAAAATTAAATCAAATTAATTTAATTGGTTATGAAACGGTCTCATGATGCCTCTGATGTCTCTATATGACCTACATAAGCAAATGAGACCATCAGATATGTAGTTATTCTACATGCCTGCAACCCGGTCAAGTTCCCTGAGAAATCAGATGAAACAACTTACAGTACGCAGACCGGAAAAGCCTATGTTTACATTAAATGTAGCACTGTAGCATGAGGGAGTACAGAGACATTTCTAGGAGAAGGACCAGGAGCATTTTGAATGAATGAAAAACTTTGAATGAAGAGAGCGAGAGCAAGAATAAAGGAATTAATCTTGTAAGAGAGATTTAAATGGTGGTTATCATTGCATGTGTTTCTTTTATGTATTATATGTGTTACTAATGTTGTTTTCAAACTAAGGGGTCAATATTTGTTCAGTTTAATGTGACAGTGATGACACTGGTATTAGAAATCCCACTCCTGGGCTAGTTTAACTCTTGAGCTTGTTTTTATCTGAGGGTTGTTTGCTGACCTCTGGAGTTAGCTAGAGATATCTTTCCCATAAATCTATTTTCTTAGAAACTGTGGATCATGAGGAACCAAAATAAGCTAAATTTGAAGGATGTCCTCGTTTGAAATAGTTGACAATTAAGTCTCTGTGAGATCATCTATGACCATACTTGTTTGTAAGAGAGTGTACCAGTTTGTGAAAGTGCCTGTTAGGAAGCTGACTGTTTTGAACTTTGCTCATAGTGAGTTATAAAACTGGTTTGTGCTAGCAAACCAAACAGAACAACAGGCTTTCTTTCCAAAAAATACAAGATAACTGTATTTTTGTATTTGGACATTTTTATAATTGTTACTGATGGTTTAATGGATTGTACACGGTCTACAGCTGCTTCAACAGTTTACAATGTTTAATGTTTTTGTGTGTTCTTGTGTGTTCAGCCAATTTCCACAACAATCAGAGAAATAAAGCGTTATTTTTACAGCAGTTACTTTCTAAAGCACGTATAGGGCCCCATCTTGCGGTCGGCGCAAAATTCTGCAAAGTCTGTTCCCCTAGATGCCACTAAATGCTACACACTGCACTTTTAAGAAGTGTAATAATGTCTGAAGAGGGACTGTTTTATTTCATGCCTATGCCTAAATCGAAAAAGAAGGAGCTTGTGTATCAAACTGGCCGCAATAACAAACACAAACACTGAAGCTTCTTATTGGGGCAGAAAAACTTTGCATTCAGCTCATACAAACTCGCTAGCTGAATGTTTCTTGGTGTAATATTTGATGATAAGTTAAAGATATGAGAACATTATCAAACCCTTAATACAACTATTAGTATCAATTTGCCATTAAGCTACATACAGCGTACATATGTAGGAGCTGCTCTTAAATAGATCCAGGGAGAATGCAGTTATGGGGAAGTGTAGTGGACCCGGATGAGGTTCTAAAATCCACTGATTATCGAGTTGGTGACTGGGTCATAAATACATTTTTCTATCTCTGGTTAGAATAAATATTTCTTTGTTTTTGTTTTTTTAATAGAAAGATCCTCACCAATAAGGTCCCTGGCCATTTCTTGGTCCTCCTGTATACGGCAGACATCAGAAAGCTGCAGCAAAGAGTCGATGTGGTATGGGTTCAGCTGCAGCAGAGCCTGCATGGAAAAAAGAGACAGTGTGTAAGTATTAAGTTTACTGGAGTACAATTCAAGACATGGGTCAAAATCTTATATAAATGTGTGTGATCTCATCATGTGGTTACACTATTCCTTCAACTGTTGATTGGTCGATATGTTCACATGCACAGACATGCAGGTATTCATTGTTTTCATTGGACAAACTGGGCTGTATCTGTAATGGAAGAACACTGCTGTATATAAAGTAATTCCCTCTTTATATTATTGTACCTCTACTGCAGATTAACAGAGAGAAACTATCCTTGAGAAAAGACAGTGGAATTTTACAGTAAATAAGAGTGTTAGTTTGGTAGATATCCTCTTGATTTGATTTACTCCCACTGCTGATGTACAACAAAGCTCAACATTAAGCTTCACCACAAAATGTTAAGCATGTGATTTTTTTTTTTACTGCAGTGCTCTTTGGCACGTACCTGACTTCTCTCCTGAAGTTGCTATATATAGTCCTAAACCTATGACTTTGTATCAACTAATCAGGATGTTAGTATTGCAGTTGGTGACTGTTTGTACAGATGATTCAATAGTATTGTTTCATGCCTCATTAGAATTGAAGACACATTTTAGTATCTATGTAATGTTACATGACAGGCTTTGCTACCCCTTATCACTCAGCCCTCACTACAATTCTATTAGATTACTTAACACATTCCAGGCAACACCAACAATAAGCATACCTGCTTTAATATATTACAATATATGAACTCAGACAACAAAGTGCACAGCAGAGGATGAACTTTTTACCACAATGTTGTTTGGGTCCATGGACTCGACAGCATCGAGGAACTTGAACTGTACTTGCTGGTAGTCTCGACCGTGCTCGAAGGTGAAGTGCTGAACGCCATCCTTTGACTGAATTAAGGTCATTGAGATTCCTACAGAGACATCAGGCCCAGTTAACAAAGACAACACGTTGACACAGTAAGGTGAGGCAATGTTAGGATAGATGTAATTCACAACAACAGGATTAAATCTGCAAGACGAGGCATATTAAAGATGAGGCAATCCCTTGCAACTGATATACCATAAAATAGCATCTGATATGCATAAAGAATTTGAATTACAATACTGATTGTTCCAACTTGTAACTTTTATATCATGTTTAAAGTGACAGTAAAATGTTGCTTTATGTGCTATTTTATTTATGGCAGTTTAACACTGTTTTTAAAAAGAAAAACATTGTTACTTATTGTAAATAAAAAAAGTTAGTACATATTAGTTATTGAACATATCTTAGGCCATGATTATTTGCTTGTTTCATTTTGTGTCTACCAACACTGATAAAGACTATAAATCATGGCCTCTTGTAGCATATAATGGTGGAACAACAGAATAACAAGATCCAAGACATCCTAGATTGTAGGTCATTTAACAGTATTAACTTATAAATAATATTATGAAGATGTTACAAGAGTAACATTTTACTCTCTAAACACTGTTGTAAGTGTTTAAATAGGACACATGTTCTTTTCATATCTCTAATTTATCATGAAGGAACAGATAAGGCTGTGTCGGTCACTTCAATAGCTACCAAAGATGACATTTGTGGGAAAAATCTGATCCAACTGCGGCATGAACTACTAAAAGAAATTGTACACAGTATATCATTGGTGACTTTCAGTCTGTACACAATTAGGCAGTCTTTATGATGACGTCAGTATAACAAAAGCTACATTCAGCATATATTGCATTGGTTAAATCTTAAAATATCTGTTGCTACTGAGGTAGTTTAAGGCTCTCACCATTAATAAATTGCTGCTTGTTCTTCCTTCAGACTCCAAGGTGAAGGAGCATCTAATAGTATTTTGGGCTGGTTATGTTCTTGTCAGTTTGAATTATGTATAATTAAAACAGAACATACAGAATAAAAAAACGCTACCATTTTCTGTATGAAAGTGTAAACACTAATATAATAACCGAATGAATGAACATATGTCCACAAAATTTCACCAGAGGTATGTAAACAGACAGGAGTCCATCAAGAGATCAGGAGAAATACAGAAGTGAAGTGGGGTCAATTATTTATATTGTATATTTTTTAAATTGTATAATTGTATACAATATTTTTAGTTATATAATTCTATTTTGTGCAAAAGCTCACAATATCAAAACAGAAATTAAAGTTTGCACTTATTTATTTAAAACATCTAAACAATATGTTTAAAAAGGCATAAACTATAATTCCGATGACTATCAGGAAAGGTTTACCTGGGCGGCTGAAGCGAGGCCAGCTGTCCTTGGGACTGGTCATCCAGGTGCTACGGTGAAACTGCCTGTTCCTTTGTCGTGGTCTGTCAAAAGAAGACCCAATGAGCACAAGAATTCAGACAGAAGATGTGGACCATTTAAATAAAAAAACCTCACAATTTTATCTATTTATTTATTTTTTACCTTTGATTCCCCAAAACAGCTCGAGCCCCAAAATATCTCTTCAGCTCCGTCTCTGGGTTGAGATTCCTAATAAATTAACAAAGAAAATGTAATTCATATCTTGAAGGCTAAATTATAATGTGGACCAGTTAAGGAAAAATATTTCAAGAGAATGAAGCAGACTGTTTTATTAAACTTTTCTTATTTTTTTAATGTCAGTCCATGTGTACTCTAGACTCTAATTTAAAAAAGGCTGGAAATCAGGGCAAGCAATTTGATATTACAGTCCTGTGATTTTCAAGAGTACACAACATTGACAGGTTCACTGCTGACCAAACTGAACAAATAAGATACATATGGAAGGCAAGATTAAGTAAAAATGTAATCATACTGGTGGGACACCCAATTCATGGCTCATAGTATGTGATTGCCAGAGTGCAAAACTGAAACAAAACTATGTGACATGCACGGTTGTTTGCCTGTGTTGATATCAGCTCTATTACATGTTTTATTGTCTTTTCTGTGAATGAACAAAAATAAATATAAATATAAATATGAATAATAAATATACAGTATGTTACCATTTTCACATGATAGTTATGTGAAAAGTTCACATCAGTGCATACTGTGGACACTGCATCAACAACATAATGGCTGCACAGAATGTGCAGATATAAAATCCATTCTACTTAAGAGGTCAGGAACCTGCTTGCTCTTGATCAGCGGTGAGTACACATAACATCACATGCTTACATACCAACACAGTGAAATTTAGTTTGACAGCTGTTGAAAATGGACTGATATGTCAAATGCCTTTGACGTCACTATTTGCTGTGTGGCCAGAAGTGCAACATGTTTCAATGAGTTTTAATCTTCTGTGATAACAGCCTCCAAATGATTTACTATTCTTATATGAGCTAAGCGCCATCACTTGGTGTCAACCTGGAATTACAGATGTATATCTTGAGTATGTGCGGCCACTGAATTGACTGAATGTACTGATCAAGAGCTGTTTCATATATTACTACTTCGGATTTATATCGGATAAGGTCTGACAGACAGAAACATGATTTCATTAATATTCCAACAGGAAGCAAGACAGTGTGCGGGAGGTCTTCTCACTGTTTTCAAGTTACACTTTCGTCCAACACAAGTGTCACATATCCAGGTGTGCAGAGATTTATTTCAGATAAAACTATTCTTAAAAGCATATCCAAAAGAAATAGTAAAACTTAGTACAAGAAAAGAAAAGGTGTGCATGTAAATATATAATAAGTACACATACATGTAGTAATAGCTCAGCTAGTGACACAATTTTCCAACTAAACAGGCAACGTGTTTTATATACAACTTCACTACACTCTTCATTCAGTTTTTAAAGTGTGTCTAACATAAAATAAAACTTGAACTTGAATAAAATTTGATTTGAGCCAATCTACTTTGTCTACAAGAGAGATGATGGTCTCCTCACCTGTGCTCCACGTGTAGCACAGATCTTCTGTCGAAGCCTCCACAATCCTCATTTTGCAAACTCAGACCATTGGACTGCTCCAGGTTCTCCAGCAATAGATCAATGTTATCATCTCGTGCAGCATCCTGATGTTACAAAGAGAAGTCAATAATAATTTTTTTAAAAAGAGCAAATTAAGTGAGACAACACTTGATTCTTGTACTGAACTAAACTGTTTTATATATCAGGTGGATAGTTTATGTCTCCAAATAATGACTGCAAGGCATTATGAGTTGTAATAAATGGGACCAAAATTGTAAGTCTGTAAAAATGCAATCCATTATCAGACTATAATGTAGATTATTAAGTAGGCAAAGTTTTACAGCTGTCTTGCCAGAGCGGATATGGAATCTTCTCTCAATAAATGTACCTGTCCATCTTCTGATGTCACTTTTGTCTTCTTCTTTTTCTTCTTTTTCTTAGCTCTGTCTCCAGACAAAGACTAATGATAAAGAAAAGAGAGATGACGTCTTAATGTATTAAAAGCAAATATAGAACATATTTAGATATCTCAGGACCACACAAGTCCTTCTCAAATTGTATCTTTACCTTTATAGATACCTCCTCATGCTGGTGCTTTTGATCGCTCCTCTCAACATCTTTGTTATCATTCCTTCCTGTGGCACTTGTCTTATTTCCATCTGGTTTCTCTAAATCTTCATCAGGTGAGATTTTCTCTGCCTCCTTGTCTGCATCACATATCTAGTAAGACAAATGCATAATTTCCTAAAATTATGACATGGTTACAACAATCTAGTTCCATCCATTAGTCATAGACAAGGTTAGTGTGTCATATATAGAATATATGCATTCAATGTTGTGATGCTGTTTCTATTTCTTGGTTTCTTTCCTCTACAAAGGGCAAGGTCTGTTCATGACTAACTTGGCTTTGCTGATGAATTTTGTGGTTTTACCACCATATCTGGCCACAGTTTAAATAATTTAGGGCTGCAACAAATTATCATTTTCCTTATCAATTGATTGATTGTTCAACTAAATATCAGAAAATGGGGAAAATGGTAATCATTGTTAACAAAAGCCCAAGGTGTAATCTAAAGTGTCTTGTTTTGTCCTGTCGACCTGTCCTGCCTCAACCCAAAGGTTGTCATAGAGGGGGAAAAAACAGTAACTATTCAAACTTCACAAGCTGAAACAAGAGAATTCAGGCTTTTTTCCTTTAACAAGGCTCATAACGATAAATCAATTTTGAAAATAACTGTCGGTGGACTAAATGTTTAATCAACTAATCGTTATTGCTCTGTTATTTCTAGACTTTACACTTGGCTGTCTCTAACAAGAATTTTAAGTAAACCAGAGTTGAAAGAGTAAACTCAATTTGCTGTATCTTAGATATGTATGTCATGCATTATATAATATAATAACCCTGCCTGTTGCCTCTGTACACTGGATTTATTTTCTGTGCTTCTTGATACTGGTGAATATTTCTGCTGTTAGCTTGTTTATTAACGTTTGTGAGTAATAATCAAAGACCGTACATAAAGATAAATAAAGTTAATGGTAATAATGTAACGTCAGGCTAATGTATCTGAGTTGACACCGCAGGGTTAACATTAAATAAACTGAAAAACAAGCTAACGCTAGCCGGTGTTAGCAGGTTTCACCGCACATACTAAAGGTATGTTACGACTGACGTGTAGCAGCGGGATTGTTACGTCCTTACCAGTTCATAAATATTACTGAAGTTTTTCTGGGCCTTGTCTTTCTTTGCCTTTCTGCTGCTGCCAGTCCTGTTAGACGGTGGACTAACACCAGCCGTGTCCAGCTTCTCCTCCTCCTCCTCAGGGCTGTCAACCAAAGTTAGATCCCCGAGGTCTAAGGCCTCCTGACCCCGCTGTTTCCCTCTGAGCCGTCTCAAAGCCCGGCTAGACATTATCGACTGCTCATGTATAAACAGCCACCTCAATATTTGCGACTAGGATAGTTTTTTAGTTGGCTGACAGACACAACAGACCAATTCCATTGGTTTCTTTTCCTTTTTCTTCTTCTAAATGTTTTTGCAGCTTAAACGCCTCTGAGTGTACTACTGCCCCTTACAGGATAGAGGGGAAAATGCACTAAACACTACTAATATATTGATTACGTTTTAAGCCCATGTGTGCTCCAAATAACTCCACATCATGATTTATTTACAAAATATAAAAAATATTGTTTTCAAATAATTAAAAAAAGCAATTTATGTATTCAGTAACATGATGACAACAAAAATGAGGAAAAAACCCTCCTCCTGAACAACATCTAAAAGGTCTGACTTCAGATGTAACACCCTTTGTAATCATCAACATTTTCATAACTAACTGTAATTTAAGTACACATTTTTTACATTTACATTTTACAATTACATTTATTTTGTATTTAAACGCTGTTACATGTAACTAGTTACTCCCCAACACTGTTGTAGAGGACATTGCACATACATCACTGTAAATGTAACAGCCGAGGATTAGATGATAAAGAGCTAAAAAGAGCAAGGCAAGTATTATGCACCATAGGGAAATATACTGTACACTACAATGCAAGCAATTAATACAAAACATAGAATATGGTATGCAAACAATCAATGCAAGTAGTCGACACATGACAACAGTATTTATAGTCACAGATACCATCCCGTTGAGTGTAGAAATTGTTCATGTTTTTCAGTTAAAGGTTCTCCCACAGACAATTTCAATTTCAATAGGAAAAGAGGTAGTCCTGACATCTCTATTGAACAATGAATTCCTATTTGTGATCTGAGGACATTTGCAGAGAAACTTTCCACTTTCAGCAGATGAGTGTGAAAACAGACTTTTTGTGTCAAGCTCTGCATATTACAACATTCTGCACAGTGAAGCTAAGTAACAAGAAAAAAAAAATTTAAGTGGAGGGGGACTTCGATTTAACCATATATCTCTGATTCCCAGAACCACAGACACCTTTTAAGCAAAGTAATGTTTTCCTCTTTTCCACTCTTTTTAAACAACCTTTTTTTGTTTCCTAATTCTACTCTGCCAAGGGATGCAATGTCTACAGCTCTGAGAATGTTATAATTTCACTTTTACATTTAAATTTTCAAAAATATAAGTTGTTGGAACATACATCATATGTTTCCACATTTTTTCCTCTGTATTTTTAAAAATCATTCTAAATAGGGTACTTCTGTTATGCACTTATGGACACGGATATTATATCTCATGGTTTGTACTTGTTGTATTGTTTTTCATTTCTTGTAAGTTACAATTTAAGTACTCTGAAACGGCCTCTGTACATTAACTGTGCTTGTTTTCCTCACTTTGCCTAAAAATAAAATCCTACACATCTGATACACTGCTCTTCTTGTTTGTAGTTCTCTCACGTAGCAGGAGGGGGCAGTATTAACTTTGTAACCCTAACCCTTTGTAGATTTTTTTCTCAGTGACTCTACATTTTATGTTTTACAGACCTCTACAGACCTCATTCAGACCTCATTTGTTCAAAACCTTTTTAAAAACATGTTAGACTCATTCTGTTCGTGTACAAGATGAAAAAATGAAACTCAACTTCAAAAATGTCTCCAGCAGGATCTCTTATGTCAGCACTGATTTGTGTGATTCTTCATTTATACATGAGCACAACCTGTATCTAAGCAACTATAACGTAATCTGATGGACTTTTTGTGCATTCCATATCATACAAGCGGTAAAGATTGCCAAAAAAGGTTGGGTTACATAGATTTTGTTTTTGACCAGATATCATGACACAAAGTGAGGCAAAACTGCCTGAACAAGCCCAACAAGTTTCGAATAAATATTTTTGTAATAAGCTAAGCATTGTAAGTTGGAAAATACACTCAATCTAAAAAACAGCGTCTTACAATGTGGATTGTTTAACCTATAAGTGTTCATACGAAGCATGAATATAGAATGATAACAATAATGCAAAACCCATATGTATTGTACATTGCTAGTGTGACTCAAATGTTTTAGCCCCACAAACTAAAATGAGGAAGTACTTTTATACCTCAGTGGTTGCCACAGACTCCAGCTGCTTAGCAAGTCAGCTGTGACCAAAACGAAAAAAACAAAAAAGACAACCTTAAGAAGTGAGAAAAGAAAGAAATGACACCAATGCATAAAACTTGTCTGACAACTAGCTGAGCCAGATACATGAATCTGACATTTGTTTCATCACAAGACAACAATGGACAGTTACGTGACAGAGAACTGTGAGAAAACAAAGACTCAAAATGACAAAGGGAAATTCTGATGTATTGAAATTCAGGGTGCTTGTGAAAGGGGAAAATGGGGAAGTTGCAAATGCCATTACTTAAAATAATTTTCCAAAGGATATTTGTAATATCAAACACATGAAAGTGCAAACCTCCAACAGATAATCGTTCAGAGAGGGAAAAGGATTTATTTACAGGACATCAAGAATACTGAAATAAAACCCTACATTTTTAACAAATGGCTAATATTACCCATATGCAATGAAAAACCAACATGTCAATTTAATCTAAAAACCGGTATACTGTATAGACCAATAGTACATGAGTATTGTAATTGATTTACTTAAAGAAGAACACCTACACAATGTGAAGACAGGGTAAAATGAAACAGTGTAAATACATTCAGAATAGGGTATTTTGTATGATCTATGCATGGCAGTACAGCTTAAAATATATATTGCGGTTGGAAAACAGGTACTGGTAAACTCACCAATATCACCTACAGTCTTTTAACTTAGCAGCTTTAGCATTGACATTTATTTCCTTCTGCATCATTGATTTTTTTCACAAATACAATTCACTTTACCCATCCACCTAACAAACATTTTTTCCTGTTACCAGTACAATCCTCTGCATGCTGAGGTATGAAGGTGGGGACCCAACAGTCACTAGCTTCGCTAAGCTTCATTTGACCAGAACCACAGAATCTTGTGACGTCCCACTGTGACTGGTTTGAAAGGAGAAGTTAAGATGGGGCACTGGGCAGCACTATTCGTTGGCAGTAACAGGGATGGGATTGTCATAGGCTGCTGCCTCCAGGTCATCCACTCGTTTCCTGCGCATCTCTGCAGGAGGTCTTGGGGGAGGATTCTGAGGAGGCTGCTTGATGCTCTCCCCAACTTTAGGGTTTCGGACCTCCTTTCGTGGAAGAATGGGCTCCCAATGTTCACCCCGGATGGCTGCCTAGAAAGCAAGAGGATTAAAAGAAATACAAATCAGTAATGAATGGTGGATCCACTAATGCAAGTGGCCTGTCACCTGCAGCAGCTTTTTATTATCGTTAATGTAAAATCAACTTAATCTTGATTGTAATGTATTATTGCTTATTGTTTGATGATGAGTAATTGAGTATGAGTGGCTCTTATCTTTTACACTCATAATAAGATAATAGTGTATCCTGGAAGGTTTTATATATACTTAGTTGCCACAGCAAGGACTGCTGAATAATTCAGTCACACCCCTGATTGGTCTGATTTCTACAGAGTTATGTCTCAATAGAGGGACCAGTAATGAAACAATCTCTTCCTTGTTACCATTTCCTTGTTTCCGTCAACTGTCTACTTCCTTCCTCAGCAAAACAACTTTATCAAAGTTAACAATATTTAACCTGCTTAACTAGAGTGATAAAAGCTTACACTTACCGCAAGGTAGATGAGGCTGGCAATACCAAGGCAGACACACCCAAGAACAGTAGCAAGCATAAACCCTCCAGGGACACAGATCCTGTAAGAAAGAGACAAAGAGAGAGAGAGTTAAGGGCTTTGGAAGACTTCAGATTATAATGAGATGTAGTTAGTCTTTTGTTGGAGTGACTGACTATGAATGCGAATAATGCTGTCAAGCAATGGAAAGTGGCTGATATAATGGACTTACACAGCATGCAAAAATGCTCTGACATAGTAGTTCCTTGTCAATGGCCCAAAGCTTTTTACACACACAGTGAAGCAGTACTGGCCCCTGAGGGAAAACAGGAGACAGTGGTGACCAATAAGCTTCAATGTCTTCACTAAAAGCATATAACATCACAAAACTTAACCATATGAATTACACTTAATTAATGACATCACTTACGTCCTCTCCACACTTGTGCCTTTGGCCCTCTTGCCTCTTGGGTACTCAAGTAAACACACAAACACCCCGGCAGCACTGTGTGTATTCTGTCAAGGCTGTTTAATAGCTTCTTAAAGGGTTTTCCAGGTTACATGATAACTGATTGGACATCAAAGGAACTTAAAATAGCTATTAGTGACCATGAGCGGGTTAAATAGGTATGGATAGGTGGACTGATTCTGAGATGGAGGAGAATAAATGCACAATGTCATGAGACAGTCAGGTAAAAACTACTCCTACCTGTTATGTTTTTACTGTAGTAAAAATATCATGATTTGCGTTTTGTATTTTGGTCCAAGCACTTCACATGGTGGGATGTAGAGACAGGTTTGACTTCCCACATAATTGTGCTCAGCCTGCCTGTGTTTGCAGAAAGTATTCCAACTTCTGTAAATCACATATACACAGCACAGTTTGAAATACAATAAATGTGCATGTGCTTTACTGCTGTAGCACAAAAACAAAGAGTCCCAACTTAACCAACAGTACAATTTTTGTTACCCACATCTGTATTTTAATACTTAGTTTTATGAATTATTTCACAACATACTACTACATTTATCACATTTAAGTCATAACAGCAGTAAGTACAGTAGAAAGCTTTTCCACAAACAAAATTGTTGCAGAAATTCAACATCTATAATACATGTAACACATATGTAATTGCAGATCTCTGAGGAGGGACTCTGGAGACTGAATATTGAGCTCTTCCTTGAATCTTTAATTTTCACAAAGAGACAACCTCAGTGTTACTTCTTTAGATTAAACACCATATTTATGGTTTATGCAAAACTTAAAGGATACACTGCATAAGCAGCAAACTGCCATCCTCTGAACTGTCCAGCCACCCCCACAATGCCTCCGGTGAGGAGAACTGAAACAAGGAAGCAGGGAGATACATTTTAACTAAACATTATGCACATTCTCTTTATCTCTGCTACGAGACAAGTCCATGTTAAACTTTACTTTGACTTGATTCTTTAAAAAAAAAAAAATCAAAACAGATTTGGCTACACTTGATTAAAATGATTTAATATTGTTGTAATAAAATCAATAAGCAGTTTTACTTTTTAAACAGTCTGGTGTATACAGCTTTTAAAAAATGTTTAGATATTATTTCATCACAAATTAGCCTACTTATGTACAATATGCACACTTTAATTTCAGTGAAACAAATACCTTAAAATACATTAAAAAAACAAAACTTTAGACTAGGTGTGTATACTCACTGAGTCCCGAAGCTAGAGCCTGCTCATTGGCCCACATAGCCCATTCAATTTTCCCCATGGTATTCACCTCAAAGCCTTTCTGCAGACGGCAGATACTTTCCACACAGCGACTAACTGCTTTGATTGAGCCTACAAGCGCACAAGGAAGAAACTACATTTTCGAGATGTGGGTGAGGTGTTCATGTAAAGAATGGGGAGGCCGGACCTACCTTAGCCAATCCCCGTTTCAGTCGTCATTTCCCGAAAAGTGCAGGACCATTTTACGAGGGGAGGAGCCAAAAAACTCGTTATTAACTTACCCAACAGGTGAAATTATATGAACGAGCAGGTGGTAAATGTCATATCTTGCAATGTGTCAGTCTTCAGCACATTTTAAAATATAACATTTATGAACAAACTTCCCTAAAGACGTCCAGTTCTCCACAGTGGTTCTAGTTTGACTGGTCTAGAAGATTTTAAAAGCATTTCTTTACTGCCAAGAGCCTGCTTACTATAGACTGTATACTGTCGATATGTCATACAGTACACATGATGTCATTTAATGTTCAGTAGATCGAGCAGAACATAAAAATTGGCATTTCATCTAGCTTTCTTTGCACCTGTCCAGGAAAACAAAGGGATTTTACAGAAGCCATGTTTTACCTAGAAATGGTCAAATACAAGCTCATCTTTCAGTTGCCAGGATCTTTTGCTCTGCAGTACACACTGTTAATCACCAAAGAATGTTCAATGACTCGCTATGAAAGAGGATGCAACAACAGGTATAATGACTAAAATATATTTTATTAAAATGTTACAGAATAAACCCGAAATCCTTTAGGTCTGTAGTTTGTGTCTGAAATCATGTTTTCATGAGATGACAATTAAAACGGATTGCCAAAAAGACTGGTACATATCCGATAATTTAAAAACCCTTGTAAAACACATGGATGCTTACATAAATTCAAGCATGGGCATTTGCTCAGACAGATCAGAGAGCACGGAGTCAGCTGCAGTGGTGAACAGTTTTTATGCCTTGCTGAAGGGCACCTTGGTAGTGTTGGAGTCCTTAATTAACCACCTCAGAGTCCAGCCCATGCTCATGTCTATGACTGAACCCATTAGTCAAATACCTCTTGAACTGTATCTACCAGCAGATACTAAGAGATACATATGAGGAGCTACACAAGAGCATACAGAAAGAGAGTGTGATATAAATGACTGAGAGACATCTGATAATTGAAGTGACACATATATTAACAACCTCAATCTACAACTGTAAGAGAGTTGCCTGTTGTCGTTCTTGTTGTTGTTGTTTGTAGAAACCCTGTTACATATGTCTCACACAAATTTTTATCTGTCCTGAATTAAGATTCATTATTGCTCCTTTGTCTCTTTATCGGTTGCATGGCATCACACTTTATTCTTAGGCAACCCATCAGATCCAAGCAGATGCTGCGTGTCATCCTCCACAACACAAGGACCCGGTCCAGCCTTAAACACACAACAAGAAAAGATCGGGCAAGTGAGTACAACCAAAGAACAGACTCTGTATGTGTGTCTGTGTTAACATATAAAAATGCAAGTGAATCAAAAGCAATTTCCAATGAGATATGATCCTAAAAAAAAGCAACTAAAAAACCCCAAAGCTGCATAATAAAACATCCAAAGGTCAAAGACTAGATTAGCTCTCTAGTGTTAAATAAGCAAAGCAGGTGAGCTATAACATTTCACAGTACATGCTACAATATTTTGCTGAAATAGTGCAACTTAATGTTGTGTAAAACAGTGGAAATGGAAGCATAACTCTAAACTTGTCTTAGACTCTTTTAGAAAATTTCTGATTCATATTGTTCTAAACTGTGCAGCCTTTATACCAAGACAAATATATATTTAAAATAGGTAAAACTGATAAACTAACTGTTAAAAGAACGTACCCACAGTGTAATTAGATATGGGTTTGTGTGTGTGTGTGTGTGTGTGTGTGTGTGTGTGTGTGTGTGTGTGTGTGTGTGTGTGTGTGTGTGTTTGTACCTTGGTACTAATGACGTAGCGAATTCCTTTTGGCATGGGCTCTAAACCAATAGCCTGTTTCAGCTCCTCAGAAAGAGTAGCATGCTTAACTGGAAGACCCTTAACAAACCTGCAGAGAAGGGAGAGACGTTCAATAACACTTCAAAGAGGCTGAATGCAAACACACCTTTATCCCCAACAGTGTCACTGAGTTTACTCATTCATTCATTTCATTCTGTGTTTATGTATATAAATTGTATTTCAGATAGACGACTTAGTTTGAATGGAGGTATTATTTCACAGAGGACTTTGCACTAATGCTAAGCAAGTTGGTAACTGTCAACTTACTGTCCTCCGTTGCTCTCTGGGGGGAAGAAATGTTGCACCGCCTGGAAAAACTCAGGAACGTGCTGCTGTAGAGTGAAGATCACAGCATTGGGTCCTGCATCAAAGGTGTAGGCCACCTAGAGGGAAACAAACAGAGACTGGGGTAGTCATATAAAAAGCAACAGTTGCTTTCTTCCCCATAGACTTTGAAAACCACCCCACAAGTTTCACATCTTCATTACACCATCTCAGAAATTCAGCGGCATGAAGTGAAGCAAATTTCTGACCAAAAAAAAAGAACACACACACACACACACACGATAGGAGGGATACAAAAGTAAGTAAGTAAGTCTCCCAAATGGAATGATGAAAACACTGAGTTAACACAGTATAACAAGAGGACTACTACATTCTTATTTTCTGCGCTTTCTTTAAGAAAGATAACTGGAGAATTGCTCACCCTTGTCTCCCCATAGTGCTGGTTGTACCGGTGAACCAAGTGGATGACCTGATGAGACACACTGTTGAGGTAGAAGATAGGAGGGTATGTGTCAAGGCAGGTGGCATGGAACTGGTTACTGTCCTTCATGGTTAGTTCAGCAAATGCAGTGAAGTCTCTTCTGCGCACTGCCTCATTCATCTCCTCCATCCGGCCTGGGACGACAGACTCGGCCCGGTGCTACCCGCACACAGGAAAGATGCATTTATAGACTTTCAGGTGAGTAACAATGAGTAAGGTTTAAACAAACATAATCTCACATTTAACAGTGCTGTAATGTTGGTCCTCGATTCATGCATGTTTGAGGTTGAGCAAAGTACCTTTAAGAGACAACTTGTCTGTACACTGGTTTGCATCCCAGATGTGCTGCCTACATGCTTCCGCTCAGCACTGGCCTGTGACAAACAAATGCATCAAATTATGCTTGACATAACTTGTATATTCTCAATTAGTGTGTGCATTTTGTGCATGAGTCAAAACACCTTCGCTATGTGTTGCACAAGAAATTGCCATTTATAGAAGGACATTTTTTAAGGCAAGTGGCTTTCACAAGAGGGAACAGATGTGCCAACACATTATTGACTCACATCATGCTTTCATTCTTATTTTGTCACTCTCAGTCACTCACTCATACACAAAAGTACACAGACTTACCACTAGTACAAGTATTCTGAGCTCAGGCCAATGAGTTTCTGGCTCCACCTGCTGGGCAAGACTGTCCTTGCCACCGCTTTGCTGTCCCATGATCCACTGGACAAATCCTCCATACATACTCCGACATGCGCTGCCCGAGCCTTGCCGGGCAATCACAGACAGTTCTCCTTCTACACCAAACACCCGAGCCAGCGTGTAAACTGCAAGACAGCGACAAAAGAAAAGCCTTATTATAGTTTCATGATGACAATTTAGTATTTTACAAATCTAAATCTCACTACAAAATTAATATGAATCTTAATTCTTCTACACTTTAGTTACACCTCAGGCAACATAACAGACTTCAAGTATATTTTAAAGCAACTATTGAGCAGTGAAATTTGAATAATGTACACACACACACACACACACACACACACACACACACACACACACACACACACACACACACACACACACACACACACACACACACACACACACACACACACACACCTAGACAAGCAAATCCAGCAGCAGAGGAAGCCAGTCCAGCAGCAGTGGGGAAATTGTTAACGGAGCAGATGTGGACTTTGTGAGACAAACCAGTCGAATCCAAACCGGGGTCCACATTGTTACGTCTCTTCCTTGCTAGTCGTCGAACTAGAAAGAAGACAGAACAATTACAATGAAGAGTCCTGCACTCCCTGTAATTCTCCTGCTTTTGTTCTCTAGAGGCTTGTCGTGGGGAACAGTTAAAGAGAAAAGACTTACTCTCTCTCAGGCAGGACTGCAGTCTGGGATGGCTGATATCCTCTTCTTTGCCATTGAGCCATATTCGATCTTCCTGAAATGATCTGCTGGTTGCCACTGATGTTGTTGTTTTCAGCTTAACAGGAGAAGGGAGACGAGATATATAAATACCACAGTATTTTTGGAATAACCCTAACCCTAACCCATAAGTAGAGAAGTGTATGGCGTGCAACAAAGTATAAGTGAATGGAAGTATTTCAAGACTGAAACTACCAGTCAACATGGTAGGAAAACATTTGTTGTCACCAAATTAATCTCATTTACAGTTTTACTTACTGTTGCTGCTGTGGACACAAGCAGTACATAACACTGAGGAAGCTACCTGGCTATACACACACACACACACACACACACACACACACACACACACACACACACACACACACACACACACACACACTCAATGTTCTCATGAATATATTCACCTGGTCTTGATGCAACGTGACGCTCAAAGATGAGTTAATGGGAAGAATTAATTCTTCATTTCTCTTCCCCCCTGAAAAACAACACATTCGTACATTTGATACACAGCACATTACTGAGATATCATCATGTTGTTTCAATGAAACAAGATAAAAATGCTGGACACTGAATGTAGCCTGTTACTGACCAGTATTCAGTGAGACATGACACATACATGTTTATATGCAATAAAGAAGTTCAGTTTGCGTCCTAACGCTACAACTACTCACGTTACACTGGATTAAAATCAACTGATGTGATACTCACAGTACTTGATGACGGCTATATTCACAGGAGCGGTGCATGTAACTATGTTTGGCTTCTCCATACTGTTCTCAGGCATCGCTGCGTTATTAAACCGATGTTTATATTGAGCTGGTGGCTGAGAGAGAGAGATCTTCTCGTGTTTAGCAGGTACGGTGTGCAGCTAAGACAACTCAACCTTGATGTGACGTTGTAGGGTTTCTTGGAGGTCTCTCCTGATTGGCTGGCGTTAAACATGTGGCTAACCCCGCCACCAATCAGCACCGTGCCGTTCAGAATAAACAGTTGTGACAGCCAATGAGAAATTATCTGACCACGGTCGTGCGAAAATGAGGCAATGGTAGCAGACCATCCCACAGAAAGATTGATATCTGTCGTTTGTAATGCTATAATACATACAATAAAAAAAGAAAAAAAAGATTGATATCTGTGGGGTTTTTTTTATGTACATGGACTATAAAATCCATACAACTGACAAGAAAATATGGAGATTGTGAAGAAAAATATCTCAACGACTGTAAATTATATCTAAAGTTGCAGTTAGATAGATGTAAACATTGAAATATAAAATGAATTGGGCTATGCTATTCTAAAGTACTCATGTACTGTACTTCAGGATTTCCATTTTCTCCATTTTAGTCCTTAAGACTTTTTCCTCACTACGTTTTACAGGCAAACTACTTTTGAATCCATTATTTGGCGAGTACACTAGTTACAAACAACACATACACTGCGAAATTAAATATACATTGCCATACATTTAAGTACCAAATTACAATTAACTCTGCTACTCCTTTACTTTCTGTACATGTTGCAATACTTGGTCTTTTTTTTTTTTTTTTTTTTTTAATTAACTTTTATTAAAAATGTTTAATGCATGGCTTTTACTTGTCATGGAGCATTTTAACACAGTGGTAGTTAATTTTACTACAATGAAGGATCTATAAACTTCCACTGCTGACAACACAACTGTTAAGTCAATCGGAAACTCCTTTTCTAGAAGACTGAAGAAGTGGATGTCTCCTCTCCTTTACTTGGCAATGGGAACACAAATACTCAAAGCAATGATAACATTTAAGATATAAAGATTACTAGAAATGTCACTTACTTGTAGTGTTTACAAAAAATAATGCCAAAGGGGCAGTATATAAATTTTACAAAGCATTTATTTGGTAAATCAGATTTGAATTTTTAACGTCATTTGCGTGTTAAATAATAACACAGAGCATTTGGGTACAAACAATAAAACCATGTTTCTCCTTTATGCCTTTTATTTGAAAAGAAGTTGGATACATTTGGCAATCTGTTAACTCTTATTTCTGAAATGAAATCCAGAACTTGAAATTGTAGATTGTAAAAAACAAACTAAACAAAACAAAAAAACAAACCCATACAGATACAGTCAAACTTTTTGTTAGGTGGTAAGAATCATGAGTTTATGATACTGCAAAGATTTTTCATTGACCATTCTTACAACCGTGATAAATCTGAGCCTTGGAATATCATCTCAAATAGAAAACTTTTTAAGAGGGTTAAACACAAATTCTTATAACTGAACTGGAAAAAAAGGTATACTAGAAGTTTTATATGCTAGCCTTTTTTTTTTGTAAACTTTCAAGATTCATGTCAGCAAAAAGAAAACATCCAAGTGCAACATCCAAAGTTGGTGGCCCTGAATGGAGAAAAATGTACTGTATATTATTCACACAGTCTAGATAAAATGCAGCAGCAGCACTTATGTTTTGCATTTTGTCTAGTATTTTGTGTTTGAAAAACAGAAAAAAATAAAGGAAAAAAGAGTAACTGAGAAGGACCAGGGGAGGCAAATAGTGCCATGGGGTGTCAGGAGTACAACACAAACAGTGCAACTTTTTAGCACCTGCTTGAAAAAAGCAAGTTGCTTATTAGACACTGTGTATTTTACCCCCCCAATCCCTTTTGCCATCATATCAACTTCACATCCTTGTTCCTCCCTCTTGGTTTGTAGTTTCCAGAGACACACAGAGGATAGTGTGGCATCCAAGGATTCAGCTAACAGGAACAGGCTAGTCAAAGATGCTAATAAGAGTCCCAGTGAAGCAGATCCCCTCCCAACTTCTTGGCTCATTCCAGGGCTCCAGTTGAAAGTTAGTAATCATCATCATCATCATCTGAGTCCATCACCTTCCGTCTGTTGAACTGAAAAGGACACAACATTAAAATAAATGTAAGATAGACGAGTGGTTGATGATGAATAAAAATAGGTGATATTTCAGTGGAACTTACCTTGACAGTTGTCTTTTTCTCTGTTTGCTGACTGACTTTTTCTAGGATCTCGATCAAGCCTGACTCTGAAATCTGACAGGAGAGAAAACATTTGTTGCACTGCTGCAATGTGGAAGAGAATCCACAATAATATTTCAAGCATCAGAGGTCATTTTCTTACCTTTCCTCCTAACTTTCCAAAACGAGCCATTTGAATGAGATAGTTCTCAACTGCATTGGCCTTCTCTGGCTTCACCAAAGCAAGATTATTCACTGCAAAGAGAAAATAATTTTACCACTGTGTGTTTATGGTTGATTAGCAGTAATAAGTATGTAGTGTATTACCACCCAAACATCACACAATATAGTTTAAATAACAATTTTCAAAACTCAGAGTCTTAAAAGCAATTAGTAAATCCTGTATAATGCTGTCATTTGTGTAACTGAAACCAAAAGTAAGTTACAAATTTTGTTATGAATATTTACTACATTATTCATAAGTGGCTTTATGCATATATAATATTTTTAAAAGCTTTTAGAGTCTTTGTTATGCAATTAGTTAACATCATCTGGCATATGAGTTCATTTTTGTACAGCATTTTAAATGAGAACATCTATTCATATTATTCTATAAGGGAAAATTCGGCTACACAATGAATTTGAGAGCACACTTACATCTGGCACGGGCAGACTGGTCTAGAACTTGGGCTAGTATGGAGTTTCTCATGTCTGTGTCTCTGTGAATAAAAAGTACCACAACATCATTACCACAGCTGCTTGGATCTGAGACTGGTAACGCAGCAATGAAGATTTGCACTTCACTTCAGCTGGGTGGCAAGTAAGACATGGAAACATGGCCTAGCCTGGGTCTTGAGGAGTTGTAGCATTTATACACCGACAAATTGCCTAAACTGTACACACACTGCCACACTCAAAGCTATAATGTTACTGCTATAACTTCACAATCACTGTCATGCGCACACTCTCTCTCTTGACTGCTCAGTAAGCACATAATCAACATACGAAGCTATTCCTTAAAGGAACTGTTACGTGTAGAACACATTTTAGTTTAAAAAACATCTTAAAAACACTGCTTTTTTTCAACTTCCCAATGCTCAGGCCTCGCAGGTCACCAGGTTTGCAATACATTTGCAGAAACCCTGGATTTAACCCTAGGTTTCCAAATGGCTTGTGTAACAGTAGTTTGCTTACAATATTTTGCAGATAATTCATGAAATATATTTAGTTTAAAAAATATGAATTGAGGTAATAAAAAAAGAAAAGTAAAAAAACAAATCAGCTGATGATACAGCATTTTTTCCATAAAAATCTTTCATCCAAAAAACATTGCATATAACTAAGATTTCATCTCTATACTTGTGTGCATGTAAATGATTTATGAAGTTTACCTTTGTTTGGCCTCTTCTCCTTGCTGATTATTTGAGGAATCCTGAAAGAATATAAAAGAAGGTAGGACAATCACATTAGTCTTATATGTTGTATATTATATATTAGAAAATAATCCACTAACCAAAGCAATCTCTGTGTACTGTTTTCATCAAAATTTGGCACAATCCCTGCAAACCATTTTTTTTTTTTTTACAATTTTGCATCCTATTCTTATTTACATTAAGTAGGAATCAGAGCCTTTCTGATATATCAGTCAGCTGATATTATCAGCCTGAAATTGGCCTAACTCAGTGAGGTGAGGGACGACAGAAATCAGGAGCCCTGAGCACTAAAGCCCCATCAAATCTGGATTTAGAGACTGACACTTGAGGATGACATTTGGAAACAATATATCAACCAATATTAGTTCTGTAACATATTATGTTCATAACATGAGGAAACATTTCTGAAAAGCATCTCTTCAATTTAATTTTAAAACTGCTGCTTATGTGTAACAAGATATGCAACCCCAGTTCAAAGATAAACTTGTCAGTTCTCACTCTGAAAGATATAACACATTTTTGTTAGTTCTAAGTTAATGTTTGTGCAAATACCAATATATCTGTGATATGCTAACATTTGCCAAAATGCTGGCTCAGTAAATTCATCTGTCAGGCTCTGAAAAGATGACAACATACAGAAAGGCAATATTACTGTTAGAGACTTGACAAATAGAGCACGCATTTACAAAAATGGTTGTCAAAGTCCTCATAAGGCCTTTTGGGGCCAAAGTGGCCAGTATATGTATCCAGAACAGCTCATGTTCTAGGAGCAAAGATTTAGTGTCTACCCCTCTGTGTGAATGCTTTATAACTTCAATCCACACTTATCTGAAACTGGAAGTGTTGCGTTTTGTCTTGGAAAAATGTACAGCCACAGGACTAGATATTAAATTATTTCTGGTAGCACTACAGTGTTTAGTGATTCAGGTTTTTAGAGGTCTGGTGGTCTTACCATTATGTGCCAGTCCACATGAGCATGTATATGACATTAGCAGCAGAACATGAAATAACACCTTTGATATTGTAATTTCTTTCTATGTGAGGGTGGTTAAACTGAGCTAAGAAAATGCTCTGTATGCAAGCTACAGTCTTGGCCTCTCTCCTTTAAACAGGAGCTACTTGGTGTGCAGTTCTCTCTGCTCAGCTCTACATAGTTTAGGCTCAGTAACACACCAACATACTGTGTATTCAGTTAGGTAAAGTCTAGGGGCACTGATTGGAACCTGTTTTTAAAAAAAGTAAGATCTTACCATTTTATGCATTAAATAATCATCATTTTCCACATTTGTCTTAAGACATCAAACAGATGTCCATATGAACACTGAAGGAGGTTTTCCTCACTGTAATCATTATTTCTTTTCATACTGGCTATTAAGAAGATTAATTTCATATGCGCTTTCAATGTAAGTGATGAGGGACTAAATCTGAAGTGTGTCCACATAGTTTGTGCAAAAATGCATTTAAAAGTTGATGTGGAGCTTATATTAGGCTTCAGCAGTCTGCGTTAGTCATATCATGTGGATATCCGCCACATTTACAGATTTTTTAGCATCAAATTCCCTGTTCATGTTTCCTAGGACAGCGTTTCCCTGTCCAGCTGTGGTCAAAGTATAGTGACAAAAAGAAGGACTCTGACACTATAGAAACTAAGATTGTAATGTTGAACGATATTTACTTTATTTGACTAATTTGGACAGCTGAAGCTTCATATTAGCTTCAGTTAACCTTTAAATATATTTTGCACCAGAAGGAGGCTTGTAGATGTTGGTCTCCACCTCTACATTATGAAGGGATCTTCTAATGGTCAGTAAGAACAGGAGGAATGACATGTGTCACTGTAAATGTCGCCACTCAGAATTAAAATATATCTATTACAGTCATACAACAAAGTACTTAACGTACCTTTGACTAATTGGTCAGCTTATTATTTAAACCCTTGATTTCTACAGAGAAACACAATATACCCCAACTAAGCACACCTTTTTCACTATTTATTTGTGACTTTTGCCAAATACACTCTAATAGCTTCATTTTTCTTGGATTTTAAATAACATTGTAGTTAGTATAGTTTGGGTCCGCTAACGTCAGAGGGGTGTGCGCTGTCCTTTCGACAAAGCTAATGCTGGTTACCCCACTTATTTATCTAACTGCTGAGCTATTTTAATTAGCTTGTTACAGTCCATTTACATTGAGCATGACTCTCACATGTGAGCTATGTATATCCTCTGGGTGACAGCTAAATTAGTTTGAGACGTGGTGGCTGGTTTAGCTACACTAGCTAGCGACATGTCCGTGTAGCAGCATCTCCTTATAAGGTGAACAAAACACGCTTTCCTGCTCATGTTTTGTCCTTACCCCGTGCTTTGCCTGTAGCTCCGCCATCCTCTGCCTCCTAATCGCCTCTAATTCGTCGTCTGCCATTGTTTGTAACAATAATGTAGACCTAAAAAACTGAAACTGGATGAGACAGCGTTATTGTGCGCACACTAAACTCTCATCAGGCCCTATCATTGACTGTACGGGCCCTGCCTCGCTCAGGGGAGAGTAATCAACATCGATAACCACATCATCAGGCTGAAGCTATTGAGCACAGAGTCAGGATCATATTGAACTGAAGGAAAATGAACTGAGGAGCCCAAATCAGGGTTATTATAGTTTTGACATTTTCATTAGTTTTATTTATTTATTTTTCAGTTTAGTTTAGTTAGTTTAACAAGTGATTAAGTAGTTTTAGTTTTATTCTGAGTTTTAGTTTAGTTTTTATTTAGTTTTAGTTTTTCAGGTATTAAGAGGAAAGCCTTGATTGGTAGAAGCTGAAAAGGATGAAAGAATGCATGCTACCAAATATGGTTAACCAAGTCTTGTTTATAAAAGGTACCATATTGTACAAAGAGTCTGTGTATCTTTTGGTCATTTGATTTTATCAGAATAGGATATCTAAGCCAGATACAACAACAGCAACAACAACAACAACCAAACCTGCCCAATTGTCCCCCATGCATCCCGTAGCGAATGCAGTGTTCGGTGTATTATAATACCTTACTCTTGTTCTATTTTTTATTCTTCTATGTTGTTTGTGGTAGCAAAGTTCCCTAACCGACTAGAAACATCTGTGTAATCACTTTCTGGAACAAAATGCTACTATTCTGACTGCTGAAGGTTGTGGATTGTTTGATTGATGTTGATGTGGTGCCTTGCACTTATCTTGTACTGCCTGAGTCTGTATGTTTCCTTACTGGTTGGCTGTCTTTGTGTGAAGGTGACATTCAATTTCCCCTCTAAGGGATTAATAAAGTACTTCTCATCTTATCTTTCTTATCTTATAAAGGAACTATCAGGGGAAAAAATATTAGTGGATTGATTCAGACTGTTTACAAAAGGAAAAGACATTTGACAGTGAACATGTAGCATATTTATTTAGATATTACACATCTTAAACTGTTCGAGAGATGTTAAATGTAATAGCCTAAGTGTAAAATAAGTAATATGGTTTGTTTCATTTCAAAGATGATGTTGAATGTATTCAACTGGAGTATAATGTCTTATCAGGAATGTGACAGTTGAACTGGTGCTGAGATGAATGTTCCTGGGGAAGTGGCCTATTAATGACCACTGATAGAGGGGGGTAGCCTTAAGAGGTTCATCATGCTTGACCTCTAGCTTCCTCTGTACGTACTGTAAGAGAAACGACTCAGGAGCAGAGGGACATGGTACTTTTGGCTAGGGTCATTTATAGTGAAGACAATCTGAAACAAAACAAAAAACAACATAAAATAGATCAGCTATTTCATGTAAGACTGATAAAGATTATTAACGACAGCATCATAGACTGAAGAATCTGATTAACAATGGCAGCTGAGGATGGATTTATATCATGAACCATTTCTCACCTCAACATAGGGATAAAAGCTGGCCTGACCCATACTCTCCCAGTACTGTGCAGTGTCAAAATGCATTTTATACACACCAGGTATAAACATTTGTTTTGTGATGAGTCCTGGGCAACGACCATCATCATTAGTGGTCCTGTTGAGAAAAAATATGGTGAAAGATGAACGAACATCTTGGAGTAGTAATGTTTGAGATGTATCTGTGATTATACTCGGTGGTCACTTGCTATTATTCATGTGATTGCATTTTCAGGTTTTTACCGCGTGATAATCAAACTCCAGGCCTTAGTTGAGGGGTCCTGTCGGTAGAGATTGAGGGTCATGTTTGATCCAGGGATACCCATTGCAGTGTTCAGCACATGGGTGGTCAGAGGACTCTGTGAGCTTGCCATTGATGCGGTCTACAAGACAAGACTTTTTTGGATCAGCTTAAATTTGAAGCTATCATATTAGACCATGATATTAATAATTGTACATCATTTAAAAAGGAAACCTTTAAATCCAGAGATGAGAAAAATATGTAACACACTTTTTGTTCCTTTGTAGTAAGTGTTATTTCCTAATTTCTTATGACTGAAAAATATAGAAAATGGCTGTTATTCCCTTAAATATTAGCCAATTTCAAATGGGAAAACAAGCATGTAAATGAAAATATGTCAATTTTCCCATGAAAAATAAGCAATCACTTGTCACAAAAGCAAAATTTGAAGGCAATAATAGCCATTTTCTATACTTTTAGGAAAAAATGAAAAAAAATGACCCTCACTACCCTGGAACAAAAACATTGATACATGCTGTGATAATTTGAAACAACGTGTTGGAGTTATTTGGGAATGCAGAATGAAAATCAAATGATAGTAATGATGTTTGCCAACATTCATATTTTTTTTGTCTGTCATTTATCAAAATGTGAAAAACTGAAATGAAAGTATTAAGTCAAACATGCATGTTGAGATGTATTATGTATAAATACTGAGGATAAATGAATAACCTCTAATAGCTACAGTACAAGGTGGTGTCTAATACTGTGTCTTTAAAGAAGCCACAACATATGACTCTAAAATGGTTGTTAACAGCAACTCTGGATATAGGATTTTACATTTCTATGTCCAAATTTGAACAATTATTAAGTCAAATGATTTGTTATTTCAGTGCTATTGCTTGCTCCTTTTGAAGCTTCTTACCTCTCACAAAACATCTCCGCCACAGATTTCATGTAAATGGTAAATGGACTGTACTTATATAGTGCTTTTCTAGTCACTATGACCACTCAAAGCGCTTTTCCACTACATCTCATTCACACACATTCATACACTGGCAGGAGCTACCACGCAGGGTGCCAACCTGCTCATCAGAGGGAAACTAGCCATTCATACAACGTTGGCACAGCAACGGGAGCAAGGACACATCGACATATGGACTGGAGGGAATCGAACCGCCAAACGTTTGATTGTTGGATGACCGCTCTACCTCCTGAGCCACAGTAGGTGCTACAAAATACAGTACTAATGCAGTACTATACAATATACTATACTGAATATACAGTATGATACAGTATGACTTTACAGTTATCCCATTCAATTAAAATCTCTTGAAATCTCTATTTTCAAGGTATTTTGCTTAGCCTACCTTATTTTCGGCCACAAGATGACCCTTGAGTTGCTGCAGCCTGTATGCACTCATTTGTGCTGATGAATAAGGTACTGGGTCAGCAGTCCTGACCGAAAATTGTAATTACAAGGTTTAAGTCACAGCATCAGCTTTCACATAACCCTCATGCAGTTCTGCACGCTGTTCTATTCAGTGTGACACTCAGTACACATGATCTTATCTTTTTGTCAACATGAGACCAGTTGTGCAAGAGCTTCTTTTGTCACACTTTGCTTTCAGGACATTGAACTTAGGGGAAATGGGTGATCAAACTAGACTGCTCTGTGGCTGAGGCACATGCAGATGAGCACGGTTAGTGGATCTTTTTAAAAAGTATTTTTTATGTAATGATATTATTTGACTGCTGGCCACGTACAACTTCCTGCTTGAATTCCATAAATGTGTGCTCATGTGCTTATTATAATGTGCTAAATATAATGTTTCAATATGGAGGGTCTTTTGGGGCGACAACCTTGACAACAAGCATGACTATAACAAGGTTAAATCATGGTGATTGTGCTGGCTTTTGATCCAAAGACAACAATATACTACTAAATAGTCTAATATACATTGCTGATTATATTATAATGAAAAATTATAACATTTTTTGTCATGCCAGAAGATGATCTGGCTCATGTATTTTTCTACCCTTTATTTCTGATGAGAACTTCCTAATCAAGCATTTTGAATCACACGTTTAGATTTTTTTTGTCGTCTGTCTTTATCAGTCATAAATCATAAATTGAGACTGTAGTAGTATTTTATAGGTTTTCATCTTACAATAGAATAAATAATTCATTGGTGTCAGCAATTAACATGAATTATTCCAAACTAAATTACCTGATGTGATTTGACATAGTTTCTGTTACTATCAAATGTCTTTCCAGTTTGTCAATTACTTACTTTATATCATATCAATGTCTCACTTTTGCATTTTATGCTACACCAAAATATTGTATACATGACCCTATACATACATAGGAGCAGCTGATTGGTATAGACAATTTTCTTCCTCTACAGACTCAGAATCTCAGGTATTAACTCTGCCAATGTCTCCTCTTAACTTAATTGTTTTACTCAGACTGAGCTGGTTTTCCAGAGAAACAGCTGGTGGTAGGCTGCAGGTAGGAAATGTCCTTTTTCCAGACAGAATGTCGCAGATTTTGTTTCATTGTAGTGAGTCAGCAGGAAACCACATGCTGTTGATGAGAAGGGCAGACTGGAAATATTATTTTTTTCTTTGACCTGTTTCAGACCTGGCTGCTGTGTTATGATATTGACAGAGGAAACTGCTTCTGTCTGAGTCTGCTGGTGGCATCATCCAGAACTAGACACACAGTAGTCCTCAATGCACTGAACACAATATGAATACTGCTGTGCACAATTACATCCAATAGATAATATTACCATTATGGCCTACAATAGGAACTCAGTCATCATATAATATACACTTCTGATTAGTTGAATACTTGACTTGATCAAGTTTTGAAACATTTTCTTCTGTGTCTGTATTCGGCATAATAAAAACACACACTCTATTTATAGTCAATATGAAAATACCTTTACTACTGTGACAATGAGTATTTCCACTTGGCTTATCTTAAGAATGCAAACAAAAACAGGTACCACCATACGAATCATAATAACATTGTTTTCTTTAAAAAAAAACATATGAGTAAGTCCTAAATCAAGATTAAAATCAGACAGCTGAACAATTACAGTAGAGTTTACAATAATACACAATATTACACACTGACCTGGGCCTCTGCACAACTTAGTGCCAAGTACATGGTGGAAGAGAGTGCTAACTTTCCTCTAACACATTTAAAGTAGAGAAAGTACATCTGAAAAGGTGTGAAAGGTGGTTTACAAGTTTGTCAGAGAAGCACACTCAGAGAAGAAGCATACAGAAAACAACTGGTTTCTTTGCTAACTGACCAGCATGACTGTCCAATCTCATAAAGATTGGGTTACTTTAAATGTTTGAATTGTGATACCTTGAAGGTTGAAGTTAAAATGTGAGTCAAGTTCGATTAAAAATTGAAAGATCAAACTTGACAGTGTATAGATTTTTTTTTTTTTGCAGAAAGAAATAATTTTAATTTTGACAGTACATATGCACAGAATCCCAGATTTCCCGTATCGAAAAAGCCCACACTTCATCAGTATTCGTGGTTCTACATTTTTTGTGCATAAGTCTAATTAAAAGTCCTTTATAAATAGAGACTCATTAAGTTTTGTTTCCTTCCTGTGAGAAACTGGTGAAGCAGCAGAAACATTCTCACACTTCTAGTAAACCCCATGACTCCACACATTAATAAGAACTGTACAGTTTGATGCTGGCATATTCTGCCTATTTTCAGAAGAAGACTTTAATGAATGTGATAAATTATAAGCTGCTTACATAATGTTTTACTCCGGGAAGTATATTGTCTCATTTGGATTAATACTGCAATAGTTGGATTAAAACTGGGATATTTGTGTTTCTACAGTCTCACTTGTACAGTACAACAGGAATGCCTGCTGAGGTGGGATTTGAATTCACCACTCTGCCACAAGCTTTATGTAACTACTCCAAGATCACTCCCTCTTTTGTCTGATCTAACACATTATTCTCCATCACATGTACGAGTGCTGGGTGTATACAGTATAAATCACATGTTATGTGTTTTTGTTTTATTTAAAAGTATGGTCATGGAAACTGACCTGCTGTGATAAAACTGAATGTACTGAAGTGTTATATGATATGCACACTCTGATATGGGTGTTGGCTTGACGGTTGTTGTTCTCTTCCTCAATGTTTGGCACTTTATCCACGTCTTCTACATTTTCTCTTTTTCCACCCTCATATTTCCTCTTCAGGGTCAGAGCTGTGATTGCTCATCTGTGACAGGCAGACAAGAAGGATAGAGACAGAACAGTGAGATAAAACAAGATACATTTCACTAAACTGCAAGCTCAGAATGACTAAGTAACATTTTATCACGTGAGTATAAATTGATTTTACAGTAGTGGACTCTAAGTAGTTGTTTCCTGTCTAGAGGCCTGAAACCTATAGTTTTTTTGTCTGCATTCATTAACAGCTAAAACATGTTCTTGAAATCATTGATTGTGATGAATTTACTTAAATTTCAAAAAGTCAAATCTGATTTTGAAATTAAAAAAAAAAAAATGTTGACCATTTTAAAGAATCTCAATATTATCACCAAAAACTGGCATCATGCTTTAAGGTAGAATAAGGAGACTTCACAGAACAAAACTGTCCCTTTCTGATGCACTTTTCAGTCATTCCTGAGAAAGTGTGTAGAGTCTTTATGTTCATTTACCGTGTGGTGGTCATCATCGGGCTCCCTCAGGTCAGGGCTCTCCCTGTGGATTCTATGGCGGGAGCTGGGTGGGGAGAGGGAGGAGAAGGAGTGCTCGGGACTGCTGGCTGACAGAGCGTACGGTGAGCCAGCTGGACTGTCCTCTCTCACGGGAGACCCTGCAACACATACAAACATGGAGGTTTTATAGGACATTTTGGTGTGAGGCATAGGTCATTTTTATTAGGGCATAAACACAAAAATATATTTTTAGTGCAGGACAAAAACATCTACGTACATCCCATTGACTTTGCATCAGATGACAGGGCAGAAAAGTGACAGAATAAAGGACAGATGAGGAGATGGTGAGAGGGAGGCCAGAGACAGCACAGCTAAATAGTGAGGGACAGGGGAATCAAGTACACTCAGAAAAATGAATTATCCCATAGTTTATTTTTAAGTATTTGCATCTATTTGATTTTATTTAAATAATACAATTTTAAGAATTTATTTATTCAGATTCCTTAAAATCAACATAAATCTGTTAATTGCAAAACCAATGAAATGTAATCAGTTAAAACGTATGAATATAGTTTAAATATGATGAGCTGTGGCTCAACCAAGGTTCATTTAGTTAAAATTTATGAGACTGGTTTCCATTAGGTTTATGTAATTTTAGTACGTCCATGCTCCACCCTCCAGTCCAGTAGGTGGCGGTAATGCAACTGGTGTGTCAACGGCCTTTGAAATTCAAATTCAGAGTCACTCACTAGAGAAGAAGAAGGACTTTCTTTCAGCCCTCATGCTTGCAAAATAGTGGATTTTGTTCCTGTATCAGTTGTACTCAACACTGTCTGTTGTAGTAATTTGTGGTTGGAGCGCTTGTGTAGGGATAGAGTAGTACTACTGGTTAGCAAATGTGAGGGCTGGAAAGAAGCAATATTAGTGAGTCTTGTGCATCCTTCAAAACTTTAGCTTTGGATTGCCTCTTAAAGTCGTTTTGGTGGGCCATATCCATTTTACTCATTTTGGAGAACACTCCCTGTGAAGTTTTAAAACCACATGCCTTTAAAAAATGAATGAACACAACTCATTTTCTTTGTCTATTCTCCAGGACAGCGAGTGTGCAGAGGCTGAGTTGGGGATTGCACAAACAACAATGGGCATCTACGTCATTCGGGTGGATGGTGCTGAACCTGGAGACGAGATATATGCAGATGTTGGTGTTGTACTTGAAGGTGTGGAAGTTCTGCAAAACCTACAAAGTGTCACCCTTGGATGCATGATGCTCTTCGGACTGATTTATGCACTTAACTTAAGCTACCCTAAGGACCTCAAGAGCACATTTGAAGTATTCCAAAAAATCCTGATGGAACTGGACACGACCAAGCTTTCACCGAAAGTCCAAGCACTGAAAATTAAGATGTTCCAGTGATGGGCCTGATACCTGATATGCAGATGTTTCCCCCTGGAAAATGTATAGCAAAGCAACTGCAATTTTCAGTGGTTGTTTGAGTATTTGTGCAAATTTTGCAATGTGTTTACAGTTCTTGGTTGTTATTGCTGCAGAATATCTCCATGCACCTGTAATTTAACATGTCAGTGGGTTGGTGCAAAGCCACTCAACCACTTGGCTTTATGGCAGTGTCTTGGATTGATCAGGTAATGACGAAAATTTCAAAAAATGAATGTCTGGTAATCCTTGAAATGTTGGTGTACTGTAAGCATACAGTTATTCTGCTTGATTTACCTGTCCTGAAGTTTCATACATTTTAGCAGAGTTCTTGACACAGTTTGTTATTGCTGCAGAAAGGTCTGTTTCCAAATGTTAATTTAAAATGATAAAAGTAAATGTGCTTATGCTGATTCAGAGACCAGACGTCCTAAAACTAAAAGTTAATATGTGACTGTGTAATTCACCTGATGCACTGATGTTGCCTTCTGGAGAATGCAGTGCAGCAAAGTGGTGGACCTGCTGCAAATTTCAGTACTTATGAGTTAGCTTTTCCCCACGTGTTTAAATGTTTGCATTTGTTAGGCTATTGTGTGGCAAAATAAGTAAAATTTCTCTGCCTAAATAATGCACAAATGAGTATTTTTAGGTGTTTGGTTTATTTTTGTTTGTATTTTTTGCATGTTGTAATGAGGGCATTTTCTTCTCTTTTTTTCTTTTCAATACATGTGAATGAGCACTGGTTCTGTGTCCAGCTCCTCTTTTATGGCTTTGTATCATGCTGAATGGAAGTGGTGTAGTGTGATGTATTGCTGCCTTTGAGTTTTCTCACTGCCATAACTTGCCACATGCCTGAGAAGTCTAATAAATAAAATGTTAAACAAGCTGGTCTGACTGTTTATAATATTGTTACTGCAAGTATTACTGTAGGTACAGGCTGAATGGAAAAAAAATTAATAATTTTAATTAATTAATAATTCAAATTTAATAATTTAAAATACATCGGGTTTATTATTTTAAGTACATAAACTTTATGAATTTCATTTAAATTGCATATAGTGCATAAACCTTTTTCTATGTATTTCAAATACATTGGAGTAATCCATATTGAATACATACACTCGTTCTTAAGTATTTGAAACAAATTGGATTTATTTATGGTGAATACATAAATCTGTCATTGTTTATTCAAAACACATTGGGTTTATTAGTATTATTACATAAATCTCATTCTTAATTGTTTAATTTACATTTGACTGACAAATATGCAGCACATAAAGTTTATTGGCCTGTTTATGTTAAATCTAAGTAATTCAAATGGATGGAAATTTTATATGCAATTGAAATACATAAATCTAATGAATTAGGCCTAAATATTTCTGTGAGTGTAGAGCTGGAGATAAATTAATATGAAGATGAGAGCTATCAATCGCACAAGGTCATTCAAAGATGACCATAGATAGATGGGAAAACACACATGTACAGACGCTTTCCTGCAGGTGTACAACTGCTAAACTACACTCTTTTTTCTATTTGTATATTCAGGCTGATGTTCAAGGTTAAAGCATTGCCTTTGTTTATTTTGCGAGAACATTTTAGTGCAGCAGCAAATAAAATCTCGTGTTCAGAAGGAGGACTGCAGCAAATTAGTGGCGTAAACTGTGCTTTAGTTTACGACCAGTTTAATTAAAAATGCAGTAAAACTGGTTTCCTTCGAAAGGATAATAAAGCTCTGTCCTGTTCACTCCCTGGGCTGTTGCCCATTGGCAGGCGCAGTGACTCTATAGTGTTGAAATGTCCACAAGAGGGCAGCAACAGCTCTCCCCTCCATATGTGCTGCTGCTCTGCTGTTCTCAGTCCCTGATGTTTGTTTTCTGAAGCCTCATCTGTCAGTTTCTTCAACCTTGTTGTTTGTTCAGCATGTTCCATAATTTCCTCATAACCACAACCCCCCAAACCCCCCGCTGATATAGCCCTTAATCCAACTTTTTAAAATTCCTGACTGGAGGAAAAATAATTGATTTGTCAGGTAAAATAGGAGTGGCTCAGGCAGTGCGGTGCATTCCATCCCCCAGTTTCCCTGCAGCACAGATCCTGAATCATTTTGATTGGGGTTGTGACTGGTGGAGCTAATCACGAAAAAAATCTGAAAGTGGCATTTTGCTGGAGTCCGCCTTGAAATGTTTTTTGATGTGAGAATAGATTATCTATCATTCGATCTCACACCTACCTGGCTCCACTGTCTTTCTGAATGAGCGTCTCACCTTTGTGGTCGTTCCTCTGTGTGTCCATCCTGTCAAGACTGTCAAGCAGCCCATCGATCTGTGTCTTTATCAGAGTCAGCTCCTTTTTAATCACCTGCAACTCCTCCATGCCCACTGCAGGGACAGAGGGAGAGAGGAGAGTGAGAATATATGGGACATTAGGAAATTACAAAACCTGAAAATATCTCATAATGAACCAGTCAATGTGCTCTGAAACAAAATAAATAGCCACTATTGTTTCTGCAATGACAAATGCTTCCTACGACAGAAAAAACACAGCATATAAAGTAAGCCATTTTGGGTATTTAATATTAAAAGAGTGAATGATGTGAACATGTTAGGCAGTATGTCCAGAAATGATTTGTGTTTCTGATTGGCACTCAAGCTCAAGATTTAGGTATAATGCAGCCCTCACCATATTCATCTTATCTACATATGTTTTATTACAAAACAGTCTTGAGCAACTTAAGTAGAGTCAAATTTGAATTGGAGCCCGTTCATATTACTCACACTTGGATGTGGTTGAGCTAGTGGAGTGGGGTCTGGAGCTTTTGGAGTGGGTTCTGTCTCGGCTGCGTCTGTGCTTGGAGGAGTAGGAGGAGGAGCGGGATCGCTTGGCCAGACTGGGTCCCAGGGGTAGGGGAGACAAGGATGCCGGCACACGCTGGTAGTCGTACACCCTAGAAATTCATTAGACATCATTTTAAAACATCCCGTCTTTAACTATGTTTATGCAGCAAATTGTGTTTTTACTGAATTTGTGAGAAGGTGCTCTATGGTTTATGTAATACAATTTTTTTCTTAAATCATGATGACAGGGATCCTGCTTACAATAAAGAGATTAGCATCAGGATGGAGCTGAAAACAATATAATAAGACATATTATGATGCTGTATATGACTAAACTAAGCGTTCAAATGAACAGCAGAAAGTATGATTATTCTGAGATGTGATTATGTGAGATGTTGACCACAGCCTCTGTTCTCTGTGAAGAAGCAAATTGGCAATAAATCTTTTAAAGCCACTGTTTAAACCTTCATCTAGATGGTACACTGATATTGCAAACAGCACTTGGGCTGTGATTTAAACCTTAATCCTTTTTTTGGCGCCGAGCAAAACATAGAATATCTAAAACTGTCAATTTAGAATTAAATGAGATTAGTAGTGTTGTTTATTTATTCTTAGATCAGATAGCTCCTGATGTAAATAAACTTTTGCTAATTTTAGATTATTTCATTTAGACAGTGTATGGCTGCCTGTGTTTTAGATATTCGGCATCTCAGAAATGGGACTTTTGTTAAATGAAAAATGAGTACAGTAGAAAAATGTGCTTATGTTCAATAAATTAAGATATGGAATAAAATATTGTTTTGGTTTTGATACCAAAACTCTGTATCCTATTTACACTTGTATTGAAACATTTTAAACCATAACCTGCCCTGTAACAGAAGCAAGTGGGTGATTCATAACAATAAAATAAGATAAATTACAGGAAAGACTTGACAGTGAAGAAAAGCATCAGTTCAAGCGTCTCATACATACATATGGATATTTATATTCTATGTTCTTTTGTCTTTTACTGTCTATCTCTGTTTCGCCCTCTCGCTCACTCTGGCGTTGCCTCGTCCCTGTGGACAGCTCCATGTCTCTATCTGTCACTGAATGTAATTGGTTCTGTCAGGGCCAATCAATAGCTCCCCACCAGGCTAGTGGTGCTGGTGACAGAGGGTGTATCACCGTCAAACTCTATAGTGGTTACAGAAACAGTGTTGTGTGTGTTTGTGCTAATGCTTGAATAGAAATAGAGTTGACTGAAACATAGACTCATATGATCTCAACACCCACTGACCCAATGACCAGGTGATGCACAGACACATGATGACAACCAGCCAATCAACAATGAGCAGGAAGCATGGGAACAAGGGAAAACAAACTTACTCCATCCGTTTATTTTATTTGTATCAGACGTAAATGATCATTGTACCTAGAAAAATTCAGCTTTCTTAGTTGATTTTATACAAACAGAAGCAAATTGTGATCTCAGGTGGACAGTTGAGAATATTTTTTTGATGTATTGTGATGCTATGTGGGAACAACAATCCATCTTAACTTGATTTAAACACAATGTGGATATATCAGGATAGAAGACAGTCTGAGCAAAGCACAAATAATTTCAGCATAGCCAGGAGAGTAAAAAGCTCATCTGCTGTAAATCACACACCAACAACAGGAAGGCAAGCTGTCAGCTGCAAGGACTGAGTAATACTGTAATGTAGATTTACTGATTGAGCTTTTTGCCAGTCAGTCAGATGGTGCTGGGCTTTCTGAAAAGTTTTTTTCTATTGTTTTTCTCTGTTCGGTACAAAGATTTCTGCAAAGAATCTGTTCATAACACATCTTCAGTGTACACACAGACACACGTCTCACAATGTCACATAAGTATAAAGTGTATTAGGCCACCATAAGTGTGAGAGATTAGAGGATTTGAGCATTGTCCGTATGGGGAGACACAGAGACCAAAGACTTATGGGAGTTTAAAGTCCTTTAGAGCAGTTTGCAGGGGCAGATAGACAATGTGTTGTTACACCAGCTTTGAAGTGTCATCTCAGAGAATGGAAGCTCAGACAATGAGAGACTGTAGACGAGAAAGGATTACAGAAAAGTGTGCGAGTGTGTGTGAGAGAGAGTGTTTGTCTCTATGGATTAGACCGCACACGGAAAGCAGCTTTGTCAGCTGGAGCCGTTATCTTAGTGTTGAAAAACACTTTTCTTTCGTGTTCGCGCAAAAGCACAGCAGACAATAACAGTCATTTCTCTCTTTCCCACATACTGATGTGCACATACAAACACCAAAACAGAAATACACACACAGTCCCCTCACACTCAAACCCGTAGATAAAAATATGTGCAAACACACATAAATATGGGCATATACTAAACTGCACACACACAGTTGTCAGTAGTACTAGCCAACAGCATGGGAAATAATCATGCACGGTGTTAAAAACAAATTGAAAATCAGTGGTGAGTGTTACCCCCTGAGCAAATACAAAAAAATGCAGAGCAAGGCAAACCAAATGAAAAAACCCCCCCAAAAAACAAAGAAAAGATGACAGTTAATACTCAAAGCAACAGAGCAACAATATGTGCGAGAAAGGAGATGGAAGGAGGTGCATATTTTTTGTGTGTGTGTGTGTGTGTGTGTGTGTGTGTGTGTGTGTGTGTGTGTGTGTGTGTGTGTGTGTGTGTGTGTGTGTGTGTGTGTGTGTGTGTTTATGAGCGAGGCCTGGGGGATGTAGGAAAGTCCCTGAGCAATTTCAGTGAAGGACCAATAACACAAAGTCACTCTGAGTGGAGCTCTGTCTAACTAACTACCTCATCTGCCTATCCACTGCACAAGACTGTATTCGGAGGCAACATTAAAAAAAGTAAACACACTCGATAAACTAACTGCTGAGTTGACAAATAATTCCAAACAACAGGCTCAATTTCCGTGTTTTGATCTGGAATTATATAACTAAAAATGATATTTGTTGTGAGCCTGCTCTGTAAGATGGTAAGAACTGCAAGTAGCCTGTAACTGAAATTGTAAAGGGGACATAAAATGCATATTTCCAGGTCTACATGATATTGGCACTTAATGCAGCCCCTCAGTTTAGTTTTAGCTTCTCTGTAAGGCTGCCCTCCTGAAGAACCTGATGAAGTCTGTTCTAATTGGCTCCTCAGCACTTAGCCCCGGAGGCTTCGTAAATTAATATCAATAGTGAGATTTCACTTTTTTCTCATTCTTCTCTATTCTTTGAAATGGATACTTCTCAAATACACGCCTGCATGTTCGAGCCCGAATCTAATCTGAAATATGTGAGTGGAAACATGAACAACCTTAGCAACCAAGAGGCACGTGTGAACAATCTGATGTCATCATGAGGAGGAAGTAAAGGTAACATTGCAAACGAGCGTTCAGAACTAGCCGAAGCCCTGGCTTTGGACATGCTGGGAACATTTTACATAGGTTACGACATTATAACAGTCTTCAGTCATTAAAAAAACCTGAGCGTAGAATATGTAGAGTGAGTGAGTGATAACAAAAGTACAAGCTTGTGTTCAGGGCTTGAGGGGTCACTGAGTGGTTTGATGACTATGATAGTGACGTGAATCATGTAGAATGCCATGATATTCACAGTCACCAGCAGAACTCAACCGAGCTGAACGCAGAGGCAGATTTGGTGTTAGAGTGCTCTCAACCACTTTCATTATCAAACACCAAGTGAGGAAATATCTTTATGTTTTTTTCCTGTTACACATTTATATGTTATGGCCATTTTGGGATAAATCATGCAAGAAAGGTTAAATGTATTGCCTCTGAAAATCAGAACCTCCTCACCTTTGGAGGGATCCAGCTTAAGCAAATGATATAACTCAGTCTGAGTTAAGAGAGCTGAGATTTAGTTTTTGTATAAGTGTCTTTGATCATTACTCAAATGGGACCACGCAGGACAAATCTGAAATGATCTGAATGTGTGTAAGTGTGCTACTATCTGTATATATGTGGAAATATATATTTTTGAGAGTGGGAGAGTAGTGTGCTCTCAACTGTTGACGAGTAACAGGTAATGTTGTAAGCAAAGGCAGGATGACTGACAGCTGTGTGGCAGAAATCGACAGAGAGCAGAGACTACGAGAGACAGCACGGATGAAGAATCCACTTTAGCCTGTTTCTTTGGCTGCTTGTGACACACAGACAAGCAATAAGGTGTGTGAGCTGCCATGTGTAGCTTTCTGACAGTACCTGTCATAGTAGTCCTCGTGGTAGCTGTCATAGTCCAGTTCGAACTCGGTTCTGCAGGAAAGGTGGGGAAGGAGACAGAGACAGAATAGCTGGTTAGTAAAGTATTTGAAAAAATGACATGATGCACTTTTACTAAGGTTATCACATGTTTCACTTTAAACCTGCTTAAGTTGCTGGTGTGTAAGTGTGTGTGTGTGCACTGCTACAGAATTTAAAGACACAATCGCTTCATCTGGAAAGAATACATTGGATTTGTTCTGCTGCAGCATCCAAGCCGGAAAAATCCATAGAAATCGTCTTGTTCTCTAACTGTTAGTGTATGTGTGAGCACAAGCTGTGAAGCATGAATGTGAGTATGAGAAAATCAAAGGCAGGTGAGTGATGTGACAGCAGTGAACTTATGTGGGCTGGTAGCTAGTGTGTGCCTGCAGAGCAGACCAGAGGAAGTGGAGGATAGAAAAGTGACACTAAGCCAGAGTGAGATCACATTCTGGTGTGTCAGACCTTAGCATTCCCCCCTAATCCCTGCACAGTCGCTAATAATCCCTCCATGTCACCCACCCTCCCCCTGTGTCTCTTTGTCTCTCGCTGACTCATTCTCTCCATCACTCTTTTTACTGTATCTGTCATGCTTTCTTTTTGTTTATACTGACCTCAATCCCTCCATTTCTCTCTTACTCTATCAATTCATTCTTTTTTTTTTTAAATTACAGCTTTACTTGGGAAACAAGGATTTATTTGCATTGTAAAAGACAGCAAATATTGTTGTAAAAAATAAAACTCCTCCTACATCATGACATTATCAGTGCATATTTTTTCAGAGTATGAGTTAAGGCATCAATCCAGTTCAAGTTTTTTTGAAACATCTGAACTACCCTCAAATTTTCTTTTTTCATTCTTTACATAACTATTTCACTTTTCACCCATATAACTGAGTGTGAGACCATGAATATCTTTGAGAACAAACTCTCCAATTCATCACATCACACCCTTTGAGTGTGGCTAATACATAACAGGTACAAACACTTTTTAGCTTTTTTCTTTTATACAACCTAGTTAGTTTGAAGCATACTGAACCCATTTATCTGAAGAATATGGGAACAGAAGTGTGCAGGAGCTGTCCCCTCCCCTCTGACACCTTGAGATGTGCAAATCTTTGTCCTTACCTGTTTTAAAGAACCACTGTGTAATATTTAGGGCATCTATTGGCAAAATTAGTGACAGAAATGTAATATAATATTCATAAGCACAATGAGCACACATTTTAAAGCAACTTGTTACCACATATTCTTATCCAAGGAAACGCACAAAATATTGGTAAAAATGGTATTCTTCAGGATACTTCAATATATTTTAGGAAACTAACACACCCACAGTCCTTCCCATCTGCTTATCTGGTGCTCAGTGAGGCAGTGATTCTCCTGGCTGTAGTCATGCAGCTCATCTCAAAGAAGAGATGTGTTTTTGTATGTCAGGATAAAAAGCAAGGGAATAAACCCAATACTTCTCCACAGTCAGAATTACACAAGCTTTCATGTGTATACACAGACACAAACAAACATCACAAGATTGTAAGAAAGGAAAACATCTCAATCTGTGTGTGTGTGTGTGTGTGTCTGTGTGTGTGTCTGTGTGTGTGTGTGTGTGTGTGTGTGTGTGTGTGTGTGTGTGTGTGTGTGTGTGTGTGTGTGTGTGTGTGTGTGTGTGTGTGTGTGTGTGTGTGTGTGTGTGTGTGTGTGTTATGCGGATCTGAAGTGCAAACTTATTTTGGAGTGGACCTTGATCCCATCTCCTCCAGCATAACTCTCACTGACTCTCTTCTGTCTCGTACCAGCTGCTTTTCAGAGCTCAGGAGACAAGAAACCACAACATAATTTATAACAAGTGCTCATGTCTGAGCTGCACACTCATGCCAAAAAAGCAAAGCATCATTTGAATCCAAATTAAAGACTGTTGTCTATTGTCCTGTTTGAAATGAAGGAGGTCTACATGCTGTTTCAGCTGATTTTGTCAAACTAGTTGAAACATCTTGATTTTCCTGAACTCGAAGAAACAAAAGTAAGGAAATGAAGGAAACACCACAGGATTCAACTGTGTGAAGCTTTCTTCTCTCAAACATTCAGCCAGAAGTGAGATAGAAAATAATGGCTATTCACCAAAATCCTCATTGAGGGGGAATAAAGCTGCAGTTCACTCTCTGCTTGTGTCTTTTACGTTGGCTTTCAATGGTTTACAAAACGATTTTATTAGGGCCCGAGCGGCGACTGCAAGTCGCCTGGCGAAAGCCCTATTGAAATTGTAATGTTTATTATTAGGGCCCGAGCGGCGACTGCAAGTCGCCTGGCGAAAGCCCTATTGAAATTGTAATATTTATTATTAGGGCCCGAGCGGCGACTGCAAGTCGCCTGGCAAAAGCCCTATTGAAATTGTAATGTTTATTATTATTATTATTATTATTATTCCGACATTTCGTGCCCCAATTTCGCCCCTTTCCCAAATGCGAAAATGCTTATACTTTTGCACGGACGTCCGGCCTCATCCGAAATTCGATATTTTTGGGTGGTCGCACATGGTCGATGCAAAATGGCTGAAAAGCGCCCCCTACAAAGTCCAAAAATGCCCATAGGGAATTTTGCTAACTTTGTCCTATGCTCACAAAATCCAGTACACATATGTATTATACCCACATATGCAAAAAAGCCTCTTGACCTCATGACCTCAACCCAACAGAAAGTCGGCCATTTTGGTTTTGATTTTTCCTGCCTAAAATTAACTCCTCCCACAGCGTTCGCCCGATCAAGTTCAAATTAGGTACGCAACATCTCCAGACCTAGCTGAGCTTAAGTTGTGCTCTGCGCATCCGTAGGTCAAAGGGCGTGTCTGCCAGGGCTCAACTAACTTTGGCGTGCTCGCCATGTACATACGAGTGGTTCTCACGCCCACATACAGTTATTCATCCAATCAGCTTCAAACTTGCTGGACATGATGATGGCTCCGCCCTGAACGTCCCGATATATTAACTTCCCACGTAACTCATAGCGCCCCCCGGTGGTAACAGGAAGTTAATTAAGATTCATTAAAATTACATACTTTGCCCCATCAACTTCATTCAGAACCAGTTGGTGAAGCTACACTATGAAGACTGTGAAGCTACGAGTAATGGCGTCCGTGTGGCGACGCAGTGACCATCAATTCCTCGCCATGAAAATACGTTTGGCTTTTTGATGGCTTTATTGAACTCGTATCATCATGAAAATTGGTACACAGGTCCAGGGTGCCGACCTCAACGTCTCCATTCGCTCATAGGCGATCTCACTCGTGTCGCCCCCTAGTGGAAACAGGAAGTGCCATATTTTACATCATCATTGTGCGATTTCCACAAAACTTCACATGTGTAATCACTGTCCCACCCTGAACGCAACCGCTTGTGTTTTGTTACACTCTACTGCCCCCTGGACGGATGAACCATCAACCTCTCATAACTCCTTCATGCTTTGTCCAATTCACTCCAAACTTCACATGACTGATGAGTGGCCGCCCTGAACACACCAGACCACACCAGATCATATGTGTAACTACCTGTGACTGCCCCCTACTGGATGAACGAAACATTGCATTTTTGGCCTCCTTCCAGGTTTTTTCTCACTTTCTGCTTCACGCCACAGCCCCGCCATGCCTCAGGCCCCGCGGTGGCATGGGTGAGCGAGGGCCCGCCATCGCCGCTTGCGGCTTTAATTATTATTATTAGGGCCCGAGCGGCGACTGCAAGTCGCCTGGCGAAAGCCCTATTGAAATTGTAATGTTTATTATTATTATTATTATTAATCTTCCGACATTTCGTGCTCCAATTTCGCCCCTTTCCCAAATGCGAAAATGCTTATACTTTTGCACGGACGTCCGGCCTCATCCGAAATTCGATATTTTAGGGTGGTCGCACATGGTCGCAGAATGGCGGAATAGCGCCCCCTACAAAGTCCAAAAATGCCCATAGGGAATTTTGCTAACTTTGTCCTATGCTCACAAAATTCGGTACACATATGTATTATACCCACATATGCAAAAAAGCCTCTTGACCTCATGACCTCAACCCAACAGGAAGTCTGCCATTTTGGTTTTGATTTTTCCCTCCTAAAATTAACTCCTCCCACAGTGTTTGCCCGATCAAGTTCAAATTAGGTACGCAACATCTCCAGACCTAGCTGAGCTTAAGTTGTGCTCTGCACATCCGTAGGTCAAAGGGCGTGTCTGCCAGGGCTCAACTAACTTTGGCGTGCTCGCCATGTACATACGAGTGGCTCTCACGCCCACATACTTCATCCAATCAGCTTCAAACTTGCTGGACATGATGATGGCTCCGCCCTGAACGTCCCGATATATTAACTTCCCACGTAACTCATAGCGCCCCCCGGTGGTAACAGGAAGTGAACTTAAAATCATGAAAAATACATAGTTGACCCCATCAACTTCATTCCACTTCTAAAACATGCAGAACCAGTTGGTGAAGCTACATTATGAACACTGAAGCTACGAGTAATGGCGTCCCTGTGGGGGCGTGGCTACCATCAATTCCTTGCCATGAAAATACGTTTGGCTTTTTGATGGCTTTATTGAACACGTATCATCATGAAAATTGATACACATGTCCAGGGTGGAGACCTCTTCCATCTGATAGTGGTGTCGCTCATGTCGCCCCCTAGTGGAAACAGGAAGTGCCATTTTTTGCATCAACATTGTCCGATTTCCACGAAACTTCACATGTGTGATGAGGGACTGACCCTGAACACACCAGACCATATGTGTAACTACCTGTGACTGCCCCCTACTGGACGAACGAAACATTTCATTTTTGGCCTCCTTCCAGGTTTTTTCTCACTTTCTGCTTCACGCCACAGCCCCGCCATGCCTCAGGCCCCGCGGTGGCATGGGTGAGCGAGGGCCCGCCATCGCCGCTTGCGGCTTTAATTTCTATTGCTATCCATTTGACTGTATATACTTTTTTCTTTTTCTTTTTTTTCTTAATATTTCAGTTCTACCCTACTTTTATGACTTGCTTTCCCCCCTAATCTATTCATTGTTAGTGATTTATCTCACAGCACTTTCGCACTATTAATAATAAAATTATCATTATTATATACATGCGATTATTTTTGTCTTTTGGGTATATCATCGTTACTTAACACTGATTAATGATTCATTAGTGCTTAACAATGTCCTGCATTATATACTAACTAAATTATTTTAATGAATAATAAATAATGGGTAATTCATTACTCACGTGATGATAGTCGGGTCATTAAAATATGTCACCATGGTACAGTAATGATAAGACATCAACAGGTATTTTCATGTGATTTAGTGAAGATGAATTTGTGACAGGAAAGCACAGCCTATTTAGACGGTAAATACCTCCAAAGTGAGCAGCCAAGTGCCTGGGTCACTGTGTGTATGTGTGTGTGAGAGAGACACAGAGAGAGTGAGTGAGAAAAGGAGAGAGACAGATGGACACAGGGTCACTAAAGGCTAATTCATTTCTTTTCATAATTTCTCAAGTGCCAAAGCAATCCATTAGACATGGCGGGCTATAAATCATCTCTGCCTCAGCGTGTGAGTGTGTGGACCAGGTATTCCTCACATTGCAGGGGGGTAAATCTGTTTACACAATCATGTTGTGGGGGCCTGCCCCACTTATGGGGACAAAAGCATGTCCCCTTAAAGTAAATCATTAATTTTAGGGTTTAGGGTTATGTTAAGGTTACTGTTAAGTATGTAGTGGTTATGGTTAAGATAAGGATGAGCCTTCAGGAAATTAATTGAAGTCAATGTAATGTCCTCTGAAGTGATGGAAACACCATTGTGTGTGTGTGTGTGTGTGTGTGTGTGTGTGTGTGTGTGTGTGTGTGTGTGTGTGTGTGTGTGTGTGTGTGTGTGTATTAGGAAAGGACAAGTTGTTTTTTGTGAACATCACATACATTTCCATCAACATGCCAGAAATCAGTCTTACAGCAGCTGAATCTATGGAAGAACCTCAAAGTCGTATTTGTGTGTGTGTGTGTGTGTGTGTGTGTGTGTGTGTGAGGGAGAGAAAGAGAGAGTGAGATGAATTATTAGACATCCAGTACAATTGGCTTAGAGCCTTGACAGATGCAATTTAAATCTTACTGACAATTAATCAAAGTGACATTTTATGCAGGATTCTTGTTTTCCTGGGTATGGTGACATCTTTGGTGATAAATGATCACTGCTAATCTCTTTTGTCCTGCACTTCTTTACAATTCACAACATGCCATTTAGTTACAGTTTAAGGTGCAAATTAAAAACATACTTAGAGTTATTATTTATTATTATTAGGGACCGAGCCGAAAGGCAAGAGGGCGAGGACTCCAGAGGAGTCAATTAATGCAATGAGTCAATTATTGACTCATTGCAGGAGTAGTTCTTAATTTGGACCACATTTTGCTACCTTTAGCTGCTCAGTAATTTGCTCAACACACAAAAACACCACATACCACAACTTACCCAATTTTCATGAAGATATTCATTTGCATCAACAACAACAAAAATCAGCAGTTCAATGGCTAATTGAACAGAATCAAACCAGCACAGGATAAAAGGTTATCATCAGCATAAAGATGTAATTGCAAAACATGCTTGAAGGAGAAAGTATTTTTTATAGAAATGGTAACAGCACAGGGTCCAGAAAGATTCATGAATCAAACCATTTAAAGACAACAGACTTTTACATGATTGACTGTACCAAATGGGTTTGATAAATCCATCAATATGAAGCAAAATGTTTCTTGTTGTAGTATACCACGTGGTTGGTGTGTAGGGAAGCCTCCCAGTATGCATTGTCACAAGAAGTTATGAATACATACAGACTCATGTTGTGTGTTCCTGCATTGTTAATAGTGTTCCAAAATACACATCCATTGTTTCAACGCCTCACCTGTTGTGACACAATTAATCATATGAGCAATGGCAATCAGACTGCGGGTGATGTCGTGTCTACAATTGGTCTCATTCTCCCTGATCTGGTTACAAAGATAGCTTTGTTGCTGTGTTGAAGGTATGCCTGTTACTACCAGTAAAGCTGCTAATCAAGTTGTAATCTAACCTGTGAACCATAACTTGCCACATGAGTGTCTAAACACTGAAATCTTCTGCTCTATTTAATGTGCATGATTCTTTTCCACTACAAAATGTGCAATAAACCGGACAATTGCCATAAACAATGCAATTAAACAGTGAGACTCACAAATTCAAATCTTGCTGACTCCACTCTTCTTTCCCTTTTACTTCCCATGTTAATTCCTGTCTGAATTTTTCCACAGTAAAACTTGTGAACAAACTTGTTCAGTCACGCTTTTTCCAGTCAAGTTATAATTCTAGGATAAGACATTCTCTACTTTAAAGTGCTGAGAAATTAATCCACGCTACTGTGTCTCCATGCCTATAATACTGTAATTCTTTATATACTTGTCTCAGCCATGGAGCTGCAGCTTCAGCTGGCTCAAAACACTGCAGCTCATCTCAACAAAGACAAAGTGCAGGGAGCACATTACTCCAGCACTGGCCTCTCTCCTTTAGCTACCAGTAAAGTTAAGAATTAAATATAAAACTCTTGTAATTACCTTTCAAGTACAGGGCGAAGTCTCTGAGTACATTTCTGAGTTGTTTGGACTTGTGTCCAACTTTAGGGAGACTAGGAGCAATTCTTATATTCAATAGACATTTTAAAAAACTTCTCAAGACTAATGTATATCCCTTCACTTGTTTCATTCTTCTGTTATTCTTGAATCTAAATGTTTGTATTCACTGGTATCTGTTCCAATCCTGCATGTATGTCTTTGTGCTATACAGTTTAAATTCTGAAGCACTGTACATTTTTTATATGAAAAGTAAATTACTATAATTCAAATAAATGTTAAGCTTAAAGTGAAAATTAACCACCACACACTGAACTGACTTTACTTTGACTTTTGCCTGAAGCTTTCTTGGGTTTGCTCAGCCTGAGGAAGCTGCAGGCGAAATGCATTGTTCACGTGCATGGGGAGTACTCTGGGATAAATAAATCTTACTTACTTACTTAAAATGTGCAACTTAACTGCACCCTAAGCAAGCGGTTCATTATTTTTAATGCCAGTGTGCAAAAACTTTTTCCTTTCTTTATGCAAACAACAGACATAACTAAAAAGCAACAGGAAGTGCTAAGAGATGTTGATGGGTTTGAAATCAGGGCTAAGCAACAGATCATGAAACCAGACACTGCTGACATTTATAGGCCTTCCAAAGAACTCTGGGTTTCATTGCCCCTTAAAAGTCCCACCAGTGACTCCCACAGCTCTGTATTTTTGTGATGAAAAGACAAATGTCAAATGAGGTTTTTACATTGTGTAAGTCAAAGAGGAATGCAATGAGACACAATAAAAATCTAGTTGACAAAAGTCCAGGGACAGACTGCTAGACAGACTCAGTAATGTTCCAGACATGGTCAGTTCAGAGCAAAAATCTGGTGTCTTGTTACCCCAACGGTTAAAGAAGTCTAACACAGATGCAGATGCAAAATATTTTTGTATATAGTATCAAAAATCAACACTGAAAGACTCGACTGCGAATTATTTACTTATATTTTAAATGAGTATCGAAATCAATCCTCTTGACATTATTGAATTTCATGAAGACCATTTTGTTTTTTTTATTTGACTGCGGTTTATGCCTTACAAACAGAAACTGTATACATGAGCTATAAATTAGACCAACATTTGAACTGATGATGTCATACCATTTTCAGTGTTTGGTGTCAAATGTTGAAAAAATGCTTCAAATTTTGATTCATTGAAAATGTATCAGTGTCAATTAATGTTTTGATTTTTCAAACGAGTTTTGTTTGGATATAAACAGCTGTCAATGAGTACATACATAAGGTTTATACATACAGTAGCTTTGGTATATGATCATTACTTTAGATAGTGATTAAGGTGTTAACTGAACTAAGTTTAATCTGTTGAATAAACTTCAGTATGTTTTCATATACTGTGAAGTCAACATCAGTGTACAATGTCTATTTAATGTGCAAGTATTTTCTGGTTTGTCTTCAATGGGACTTGAAACTCCTGCAGCTACAAAACATACAGGGTAACATGGCCCCCTACCAAGAGTCATAGTGCAGTTTAAGGAAAACATAACAAAGCAGAATAATCAAGAGAGAACATATTGGAAAACAACCTACACCTACACAGAAAGGCTGATAACAGTGTGCAGTCAAGAAGAAATAAGATTACTGTGTGTAATGTACAGAGGGATTTTTTTCTTCTTACCCTGCCAAAAAAATGAAAAACTACATTTATGGACTGACAATTAGGGGAGGGAAAGAAAAGAAAGAGAGAGCACGGGATGTTAAGGGTGAGTATGATCAAGATGAGAGCAGAGAAGCTTTGATGGGGAAGGAGGGGAAGATGAAGGGAGCGCTGGCAGCTCGTTTCTCCCTCTCAGAGGGAGACTCTGAGCTAATCTACTCCCTCTATCCCTTTCATTTAATCACTGTCGCTGTTTTTCACTCTCTATTTCACTCACTTTCACAATTTCTTGTTCTGTCTTTCTTGTTTTTTCTAAAATGCAGTGATGCTTCATGTATACCTATCTTGCATTAAAAAAATGTGTGCACATGCAGTACGACATTTACAAAACAGCATTTTATTGCTAAATTATATTATATCCACTACATGTTATTGATATGCCACAGAAAAGTAAACATTTATTAAAACATGTATTAAAAGATCCACCTTTGAATGTAAATGATGGGGACCACCATGTATTTATCTATCCACCCACTCGACCAGCCACCTTCAAGTATGGAAATTTGTCACCTTTTTTTAGACATCATCATTCTCATGGTGGCTATTACATATGCTGTGGGAGTTTGATAGAAAGAACACTAAAAAATAATGCAGAGTGGTCCTGACAAAGCTTTGGTTTGTGTTGTGAGAAAGTTTTGAGTGAGAAATGACTGATCCTGTCAACAATTTATAGACGTCTCTTTTATAATGACAGTCTATGAAGAAGATGCTTTTTGGGCCACGGGATGATTTCACTGCAATACCACAAATCGCCACTATAGAAAATTGGCAGCAGGGCTGAATGACAGCACTGTGTTCAGCTCTCCATGCTTCAAAGCAGAACTTTCTAGCTGGAATGAACCAGAGAGACAGGGGCGGAGTTAAGTACAAATAAAAAAATACAGAAAACTGTTTTTGTTTATATACTATATTATTAAGTAATAATTAAAAACACTGAAAATAGAACAACAATTTCTAAAGCCATCCAATCTTAAATACTTGAGGGGTGTGTGCAGCACCATGTTTCTGACCCCAACCCTTACCCTTATTAACCAATAATAAAATCTAACTGTTGTGGGTATTACTAAATGGCACACTATGGCCCTCTGATTCCAGACTGTGTGATCAGAGTTTTGGCACCACGATATGAGTAAAACAAGTACACGCACATTCACACGTGTGAGGGAGAATTAACATCTGACAATGAGCATCTTTATTGTTTCCTGAGAACCCACTTAAACATGCAGTGATCACACACTCTGCTGATTTAATCAATGACGTGCAGGATTGTAGCCGATCAATAACACATCACCATGTAATCTGCTCCTTGACATCCATTACTGCTTGGCTCACTGGTCTGCATCATTTATATACTGTATACTGTATGTAGTGCAGGTGGTGATTTACAGCTACAGGCCAGAGCATGAAGAGGTACTAGAGTAATGGCAATTCGAAGAGCTCATAAATTTATATCCTACATGCATCAAGGTTAAATTATAGCCTGAGAGCAATTTATTCAGTCTGAGAAATAGGGGTACATAGATAAGGGTTATGTGTCAGATTGCTCTCATTCTTCCTCTCCTTAGTTTAAGTAGCCCTGAATGCCTGACAGCCCTTTAGATTTGATTGCAGCCACACTGTTGTAAAGAGGAGCAGAAGAGCACTGCATTGATAGAGAGGAGCTGGAGAGTGTTGCTGCATCAATAAGGCATTGAGCAGGAGCCAGGACTAGAGCTGGAGCATAACAGGCAGTACATATCAGACAACAGGCACGCATCAGGGAACAGGAGACAAAAAGTGTCCCAAAGGAGAAAGATGTTTTCCTCTTTGGCCCTCTGGTCAATTTGCCCATCAGCATGCATCCCTCCTGCTCCCCTGAAACTCATAGGTGTACTCATGAGCAGTAAACTCAGATTCAGATAGCAGGAAGAGGCAGTGTCATCTTGCCAAAGCACTCAGACATGCATGGATAGTGTGGAGCGGACAGGGAGTATGAAGAAAGATGAGTGGAGCGTTTGTAAAGAGGCAAGGATGACAAGGACATAGAGAGGAATGAGTCAAATTCTCCTACAGCTGTCAGGGTGTGGACATTCCTGAATGATACAATGGGCTGGTAGGATCAGCCTGGCAGGGACAATGAGGTGTGGTACGGCACAGTTCGGTTGCTGTTCAATTAGACATCTAGCCAAAGCATGCCAGGGTTGGAAATAATGAGTGCATCTCATGAATCAGCTGGTGTTTTTAGCAGCATTACCAGCCAGTGACAAGTGATGACAATAATGACAGTTTTATTACTTTAACGTAATGTGTAAAAAATGTGAAATTGACATAAGTAAGTCAAGAGACACCGCTTTTAAATGTTTTCCACAAGGGATAGAAGACACTGTCACAGTGTACAGTCTGTAACCATTAAACCTTAATGTCACCATTTGCAGCAGGGCTTTGATCACACAGCAACTGAAGAGGTTCAAAAGACTGCATAGTAGCTCAAAAACACCGAAAACATGAAAGAAACATTTCAGTGAGAGGAAACAAAGTGATGTTGGAGATACAGTAGGGAGAAGGAGAGGAGAGGAGACTGTCAGTAGCCCTGGACTGTCTAAACAAAAGATTAACATAATCTGCCTTTCAAATCAGACCGTGTTACAGGTGTTTGCGGTGATTAAAAACCTGAAAGCTTTTATAATAATTGCTTATTCAGTGAGCTTGCAGGACAGGGCATTGATGAATGAATAACAGTGTATGTACTTTGTTGTTAGTGTAAAAACACTGGCATATAATCCAGTTTGATCAGCTGCTAGATTTGGCTGGCCTGTTTGACACAGAAATACAAAAAGCAGGGCTAAAAATAAAAAAAAGATCACAGAGCTAAAAACTCAACCTATGAAGTTAAATATGAATAAGGTATGCAGTGTAATTTATGTCTGTGTGTCTTTGTGTATGCTCCATCCATTTCTATGTGAGAGTGCATGTAAAGTATGTGGGTAGGTATGTCTGCAGACCATAAATATGTGCACATGTAGATAAGTGTGGGTTTAGCTCAGTGTGTATGTGTTGCAGCAACATGCTCCCCTCAGTGGCACTGACAATGTGGCATAATCTCCTGGAGGCAGAGTGTTTGGAGTGGGATAAGTCCAATTCTTCTGCATGACTTGAGGCCATCTGCAAACAAGTCAACACATAACAAAACAAGCAAATGATCCAACTTTTTAACTTTGAAAGGGTTTTGAATTAAAGCTTGTTCCCACAATACATTTCCATATGAAAGAGTGAGAGGTAGTAGAAATGAGTGCTGGTTAATGCGTTGTCTGCCTGTTAGTGATGCAGTGCATGTACTTCTTCCTATATGTATATGTGTCACTTCTATCCAGGAGGGCTGGGAGTACTTGCTGGGAGCAGTAATTGGAAATGTTCAGGGGTCCAGGATACTTAGTGCTAATTAGCTGCATTACACAGGAGTAAGGTGACAAGTGACATCCAGGGCACTCTCAGAGACTCCTCCCCTTACCCACAAAGAGGGTGAGGAGCACAGATATACTCATCCGAACCGACTTAGAGCGCAAAGTTAAAAGGTTACTGCCTGGAGTAATTAATCCTTACCGCCTTTTCAACTTTGTCAAGCCCCTGCATCGTTTAACATCCTGAACTATGCTGTTGTCCTGAAATTATTGAAGAATTAAAAGCTAAAAGTCATTTTAGCTCAACTGCATGAAGGGCAAAAGCAGCATGGTGACACTGAGCTAAAATTAACTTCTTTGCAGGCTAACCAAAAGGAAAGGAAAAAAGACAAGACACTGTAACAGAAATACCAAAGCTCTGAGTGTGTGTGTGTGAGTATCTGTGTGGGGTTAGACATTGTCATCCAGGCATGGAGAAAACAAATCCAGGTCTCATCTTGGACAGAAAGAGAGGGTCTGAACATTTAGGGGATATGTAGGGAAATAGTAAGCTGCCATTCAGAATGGCCATTATGAGTGCCATCTGTGGTTTTAACTGTGATTGACGAGACTGACATTTGCTGAGTCAACCTCAGACTGCAGTCTGTTATCCTCACTGGACCAGAGTTTAACCTCAGCTAACATTAGCCCTGCTTAGTCAACAGCCTCCCTGTTTATGCTGTAATTTTGTTAATGGGTTGAGAGAGGCATAAAAATCAAAAGAAAAACGTAAGAGATGTGTTAAAACAGGAAAAGACAAGTGTACTACTATATGATGCTGTGGTTGTACAGAGAGAAAAACATCAGAGTGGACTGGTACCACACAAAAACAGCCATTAGAAGAATTTTCAAGAGATCCAGGAGTGATGCTGCAGAGATTGTGACAAAAAAGGGAAAAGGCTCAAACCGTCAAAGCTAAATGGCCAAATACATTGTGTTGACATTTTTAGAAAATGTATATAGATAGAAAATGCAAATTATTACCCTCACACATAAGGAATATGATAATATGTATATTAAATGTGTGTGCACCTCTATTTTAGTTTATGACTTAGAATGAAGACATTTTTATCAAATCTGTTAATTCTTTAAGCTACAGCTGGGTGATTTAACAATATATACATTTAAATAACATACATTTGTCTACTGTCAGAGATGTTTCAATAACAAAGTATATTTCCTTTTAATCTTTGGGCATATAAGGCCTGTGTGGGCAATGTTGCAAATCGATGAGCAGGACTGATTGATGGCCGTATTGGATAATAATACAATTTCTGCACCAGTGTGATGAAGTACTTTTATTCTATTCAATTTGCTTTATTACCCAGAAACAGAAAGTTCTGTCTGGTTATTTTATCTAGTAACAATTTCTCAATTTATATTCATTGTGACATAAATACTGTGACAGATATACTATAATCAAGAGGATTTTATGTGAATCATCCTGAATCACCAAGTTTAAAATGTTTGTGTTATGGTTAAATGTAGATTTATGATAAGATAAAGGTTTACATAGGTATGTAGTAATAACGGTTAGGGTTAGGTGTGCCCTTTTTAATAGCAGGCATTTTGACTTGTCATGCACAGGTGTTATGATGTTACATTCAAGTGTCTCAGGGCTCTGACACCGAAGCAACTAAATTGAATTCATCCATTATTAATTTGAATTATTCACACCTGTGCTCTGCCTAGTGTGACTTGTCAAAATGTCTCCTGTGAAAAAGACATGTTTGAATTCAATCAACATTATGTCTTCATAATGATGTAAACACAAGGATGCGAGCATGTTTGTGAGTATCTGAATGGCATTCATCAGTAAGTACCACAGGTTAGAGGGAAATAATAAATGGATTGTAAAACTGCAAGGAGGTGGTTGTTAAATGTGTGTATGTGTATGTGTATGTGTGTTTGTGTGTGTGTGTGTGTGCATAGGTGTGTCACTCATGGAGGCCAAAGGTCATAAAGATTTTGCTGAAGGATTAATTAGCTTAAGTTGGTCCTGGGCAGGAAGCAGGCCGAGCAACATCAGGTTGTCCATTTAATGATCAGTTTGTAAAATCAGCATCTATCTTTGTATCGTTGCAGCTGAGTTTGCTGTTTCCTCTCCTATGGGATTTTGTACATGAGATGTTTTTTGCAATGCACTCTGGTAGAATATACTTGGCATGCAGTCACATCACTTTAATTACTGCCTTTGGAATAATTTCAATCTGTGCTTATGTAACTTTATAATGAGTGACTACCATTATTTAGTGTGTGCATACGTGTGTGTTTTTGATTATTTCTCTGCAGTGAGGATCACTGCGGTCGCTCATATTGTATTCCTTGGGACATGCAGACACTTGTACCCACACACTCACGCTTTTACGTACTCACACACTTGCCTTCACTCCCTCTATTCCCCCTGCTAACCCCCATTACCCCTCTGTGCTGACAGAGAGCTTTTCCAGTACAGGCCACAGAAAAGGCTCTCCTGCCGCCTCTCAAACGCTGACATGCTCAAACACACCCCTCCCCTTCTTCACTCTTTTCCTCTGCACTCCCCTAGACTCTTAGTGCCTGTTTTGCTCATCCCCCGATCCTATCTATGTGTCATTCTGCAGCTCTCTCTGTCATAAAAATGAACTTTAAGTTATTTTTCTGTGTGTTCTGGTCGCTGGTCGTGCTCTGTAAAGTTGCTGTCGGCTTTAATCTGGTGACCCAAGCAGTGATGGCAAGTGAGAAAATAAAGTCCACAACCCCTTAGAAAACATAAATGGGAACACTGGCCACTAGACAGTAACTAAGTCTACTAAGGTTACTAAATATCCTCAGTGGCGGCAAGCAGTGTTGTTTTTGACAAGCATCTTAGATTTAGTCTTAGTCTTAGTCTTTTGGACTAAAATGCTTATTAGTTTTAGTCACATTTTAGTCACTTCTATATGTGATAGTTTTAGTCCAGTTTTAGTCGACGAAAACTCAAAAGGGTTTTAGTCAAAAAAAGAAAAAGAAAAAATAAGTATAGTCTTTTAACAAATTAATTTAGGTCAATAAGTATTGGAGATTGCTGTTGGGCAGTGTCACACATAAGTTGTGAAAATAGCAGCAGATCTATACGTTCAACACATTGTAAGCTTGCAGATCTGCTATTTTCACAAATAATAAAAATAATAAAGGAATGATTTTAGACATAAGGTTTCCACCCAACGGCAAATTTCTGATCTAAGGATTGTGTATTAAAAATATATAAAAAATATCCTTGTGGCGAGCCTTAAGGTGCCGCTTAAGGTTGGTCGTATTTTTTCCGCCTACTTTGTGGCCACATTTGTCACCGTCTTCCTTCACAATACACTCTGTTTTATTATCTGCTGGGTTATATTTAAAATACACTCGTATGTCGTCTCTACGTTTGCGACCACCGAGCCCCTGTGTTGAAACTGCCGCCGCCATCATGGTCCATTGTCTGATGAGTAACAACAGTGTGACGTGTTGAGCACGTTGTGCGATGCACGCCAGGTGGTGGGCGTGACCAAACAAGGATAGACTGTAGGCAGCAGCATATATTTTTTAGGTTTTAATTGACACACACAATAAGGAGAAATGTCATGCATTTTAAACGTCTGACAGATCACCCACTAACATTTTCGTCCATTCTCGTCTCGTCAACGAAAACTCACACACGTCTCGTCATGTTTTCGTCATCAGAGAACTATGTTTATCTCGTCACCGTCTCGTTATCGTCATGAAAAAAAGTGGCGTCAACGAAATGATTTCGTCATCGTCATCGTTGACGAAAACAACACTGGCGGCAAGTTTATTTTTCATGAGGACTTAAGAAGCTCTAGCTTGTAGTGAAGTGCTAAATTCTTACACTCATGGATTTTTTCAAGTGGTTCCAGAGATGCTGTGCAGAGAAAGGCCCTTTCGAACAATTGTTTATATGGTTTATTTTTTATCGGACATGGAGCGGCACGGTGCTCTAGTAAGCTGACTGACTGTCTAAATGCAAGCCCGTATTGATTGCCCTTCCTCAGGCCTTTCACACAGCCTTGCTGAGGACACATTAAACGTGTTATAAGTCATTAAGAGCTCCAGGCCTCAAATCTCACCTGTCTAACTTAAAATATATTGACATATTGTGCTCTGACAAACTTTTTATTTTTTTGAGGCAGCCTCTAGGTGTGTACTGATGCCTGCAATGTGTATGTGTGTGAGAGAGAGAGCTTGTGTGTCATTTATGTGTCTATGTCTATGCGCGTGTATCCATTCTGTACTGTGCTGAACACTGGGGAGCATGTGTCAGCGTATGGTTGTGTCGGGTACACACAGAGACATTGAATCTGTGTGTGCTTGTGTGTATGTGTCTGTATGTGTGTGTGCAGAAGGAGTAGGCTCGTCCTCTTGCTGCCCTGGAGGCTCAGAGCCCATTTCCTGTTGTGCAGTGTGATAAGTTTCCCTGTCAGATCCTCCCAGCACCACTATATTTCTGATAAGCTCCACCGCTAGTTTTCCCGACCTCTGGCACAGAGATCAATTTGAGATTGATTCAGAATGCCCTGCTGGGCCGAGCTAGAAGATCAATTTGAGATGGATTGTTCACGCCAGGGGGCCAATGACACGCAGTGCAGTGCTCACTTGCTTTCCCTCCTTTGCTTTCTTCACCCCTCATTCTCCCTGACTGTTGTTATTTCTTTCTCTCATTGCATTTTTTCTCCCCCATCTACCCCTCTTTCTTTCAATTGTTTCACACTTTTCCTGTGTACTGTTACTTTTACTCCGTGTTACACCATGCGCTTTTTACCTCCCAGCATAGAGTAGGCAGTAGGGACAGAGATGCCTTCATTAGCTAAGGGACAAACCTCTGTAGAGTGATATACCTGCAGGACAGTGGATATAAGTCATATGGATTGGTAAGGCTACACAAACACCCCCCCCACACACAAACTGAAATAGCTAGATATGTGTATTTTCTTAGTTATTCTGTTATCATGGTAATTCTTACCAGCATGCCCTAAGCTACTGGTGTCACCACCACTGGCTCATGACCTTATCTCTACAGAGCATCATGTCTACAGCCACCATATCTCTCCTTCCTTCCAACATACTTCTTCATCTGTGCTGTTTCAAAGGCTCGGCAGTGGGCCTGGAACCAGCAGATGCTTTACCCTCCCTTCTACACACAGTGTGACCTTTTCTCCAGCAGTACATCCACCTCTGACTGCACTGACCTTTACCTACAGTACAGCCCCCGTCATCTCTCACAGGACCTGACTACAGACAGTACTACATCGCCTGTGCATTCATGCAGAGAGAAAGCCAGCAAAGGTCAGGGAGAAAAGCTGGACAGAGAAATGAAAATAGGTTACACTGTAAAATTGCTGCTGAAATGAAAGGAGAAAGTAGAGTGGGTCCGATGAGTACTGATTTTGCGGTTGGTGTGCTGTTTTTCTGCTGTTTGGTAAAAATGTCCACCATGTCCATGTGCTTGCCAGTGGTAGTGACTCACCATCAAGGATGGTGTGCAAGGATGCTTGGTTCAGTATGCTATGAATGAACTTGTGTGTATGAAGTCTCTTCTGAAAACGTCTAAAGGCAAATGTTTACAGCTGTTCTGAACAATCACACTCAAAGGCGGGGCAAAAGTCTGCCGTCACGCAGAAGGGTGAGTAATTAATCGTAAAAATAGGGATAAAAGAACACACTTTCACAGTCTTTCCTCAAGGGCACAAAGCAGATGACGTAAGTGTGTGAACGACAACAAAAAAAAGCTTTAGAAAATCATGTACTGCACTGATTGTCGGATGTACGGCAGTGAAAAGCAGCTCTCTTTTGTGGTTGGGAAAAGCAATTTGACTAAAGTCAAAAACCACAAAAAAAGGACAATGAAATTTCCACTAGTCATATTGGAAGCATTGCGCCTAAATTTGCAAAGAAAATTGGTTCACTATAAGACAGTGGTGAGATAAGTGTTGATGTGAAGTCCTGGGTTGAGAAGATGGGAATGCTGCCTTGCAATGTACACATGATAGGCAAGGAAGGTCGACCCTTCACGGATCATGTTTGGAAGCGCAAGTATTAAACACTAACATTATGCTTGTAAATTAGCTAGCATAAACTCAAAGTTTGCAAGACAGCCAGAAAGTTATGTCAAAATGTGTCTATTTGTGTTTTGTCCAGCCTTCCTATAAGTACTTATAAGAACCAAGATAGATCTATGGAGTTCATGTTTTTCAATGCTGAGGCCAAAAGAAAGAAAACTGAAAGAAGCTTTAGCCACCATTAAGTTCTTGTAATTATGAGTGAAAATTCAATAGTGATGGAAGAGGAGCAGGTGTATATCAGATGGGCAACAGCAGGTAATATGGAGGGGCATTTTGTGGGTATTCAGGCGGTGGACAAACCTGATGCTAGTCACATCACCAAGACCATATCTTGGATAATGGAGACCATGTCAGGGAGTGATGATGCGACAGGGCAGTGGCTACAGAACTGGTTGCATGTTGGATGGACGGTGCTACTGTGATAGGGGTAGGTGTAGTCAGCCAGTTGTGTGGAGACACATCACACAATATAGGTATACACTGCATGTCCCATTGGCTGGAGTTAGCCTACTCTGATGTGGTGTCCCATAACAACCTGACAAGGAAAGTTGATGACTTCCTGAGTGGCCTGTACTCTTTCTACAACAAGAGCTGCATGAACAGGTCAAACTTGAGGAGAAGCTTCGAGGAGATTGGAATTATCAATCATCTGATACCTGCAAGGATAAGAGGACTCATGTGAGTCCTTGACAACTTTTTGACAGGCCACAAGGGAATTGTGCACCAACTAGACCAGGTATAGTAGGCTAGTAGGTACCAAACAGTTGTGGTTATAGTATTTCCTATCCACAAATGTTGAAATTTGTCTGGACTTGAGAGTTTGGAATCTGACAGTACAGGAGGGTATTAGAATGAATGAATAAAGACTTAAACTTAATTAAACTAACAATTCCTTTATATTTTAAAATGTAATATTATGCTAAATACATTCTATGCATTTATGGTGTCAGGCACAACCACCCGAAGGCGTTGGGAATACACACAGACCTGAGGACCAATGATTCCTTGCCAAACAATCACACAATGCTGATCAAGGGCCCCATTTTAATGATCTATAGCGCACAGCGTGAATCACGTGGCGCAAGTGCCTTTGGGGCGTGTCCAAATCCACTTTTGCTATTTTAATACTGGGAAAATGGTAATTGTGCCAGGGTAAACAGTAATTGAGACAAAAAAGACCAATTGTCGTTAATTGACTTGATGACAATTAAGAACAATGACCAAAGATGGTGATAAACAACAAACGATAAAGAAAGTATGCATGCTGTATACATCCATGTATCTCAGTGTTTAAACCATGATTTTTCCTGTGTAAAGCTTTAAAATCAGTTAATGTTTCTATTTCTGATGGCAGGGTATTCCAAATCTAACCCTAACCTGAAAAGAGTAATGACTGAATGTTCATTTGCATTTTGCTGGTTTGCTGTCTCTGTTAACAGCTCCCCTCATTGTGGCTCCTTTGCTTCTACATTTTAAAATCATTTGACTGACTAGTTCTGGAGCAAGGCCATTCACACACTCAAAAATCTATTTTCATAAATGACAGATTTATACAATTATCAAAGCATAAATAATATAATTCATGAAAATAAGTATAACTTCTATAACTATTTCTGAATTTTGCAATGGTGCCATTTGTATTGGCTTTGATCCAATATTTTTAAAGTGTGTTTATATTATGAGTTTACAGGTTTCATTGCTGATTGGGTTACCTGGTCACAACAAGAGAGATGTGATAGAATCATAGCGTGCATATATAGCTGGCAACAGAAATGTTATTGATATAGTTCATTTCATTAAGTAAGATGCTTTATATTAGCATAAACACACACAGACACTGACAGACACACAGACAGGACAACAGTATTTCTGGATACAGCTAGAAGACTTTCTCCTGATGACCTGAGGGGCCTGATCAGGTTATAATCAGTGAGCAAGTCAGAAATGTACTAAGGAGCCAAACCATTTAGTGCTTCATAGACTATTAGCAGGAATTTAACGGTGATTCTGTATTGTACTACGAGCCAATGAAGTGATTTCACAGCGTAATATGTTTAAATTTGAATGAGGTGGAGATGTCAAATTTGAGTATCCAAAATAATGCCAAGGTTTCTGACTTGTTGGCTGCATTTCAGAGACAGTGATGCCAAGTGTAATACATTTCCTGTCTTTGACTGTTAGGACCAACTGTGAGTATCTCATTCTTGGCTGCATTAAGCTTTAAAAAAGTTTCTGGATATCCAGTTATTAATATAAATAGTATAGTTTACAAATTAACAGGACTGAGATCACCAGAGGTAAGTGAAATGTATGTCATCTGCATATGAATGGTTAGATACATTATGTTTCTTTATGACAATACCAAGTAGGAGCCTGTATAAAATAAAGAGCAATGGCTCAAGTACTGACCCTGTGGAACCCCAGAGAAAATCTTTGCTTCTGCAGATTTAAAATTACCAATTGAGACATAAAAGCTCCTGTCCTTTAACTAGAATAAAACGGGTTAAGAACAGGACCTGCTAGGAATGACTGAATCGTGAAGCCTTTTAATTAAAAATGTCATGATCAACAGAGTCAAAGGCAGCAGTGAGATCGAGCAAGACTAAAATGGAAGTTCTCTGTGAGTCACTGTTGATCTTAAGGTCACTGATTACTCTTATGAGAGCTGTTTTGGTGCTATGACTTGCTCTAAAACCTGACTGGGATGTATGTTATATCCAGTTGCTTGTGTACACATTTTTCAAGCCTATTGCTTTAAAAAGGGAGGTGCGTAATTACAGTATTATTGCAGTTGGATCTAGGTTGTTTTTCTTCTACACAGGTGAGATTAGCATGCTTGAGAGAAGCAGAAGAAATGCCATTCAGGTTCATTCATAAACATGAGATCTAAAAGGGTTTTACTTGTTTGTGTAAGTCTCGTTGGGCCTTTTGTCATTTGATGCAATTTAAATTTTCATATGATCATTTTGAGTTTTTGCTTATTGCCTTTGTCCAGCCAATTTAAGTTATCATCTCCAACTAATATAGTCTCACTGTGACAGTTTAGCAGTTTAAACAACTCATCTAAATCACAATAAAAAACACATTGAAAGAAGGAGGATTGTACAGAATTAAAATGTTAAAAATCATCTAAGGCAAGGGTATTCAATTAAAATTCACTGAGGTCCAATTTGTGAAAATGTCCTCAAGTGAAGGTCCAGAACATTATGTCTGTGTTATTTTTCAGTAGCTTGAAGTAGCATTGTAGTTACATCAGCATCTGTGTCTAGTGGGTAGACTGTAGACTGTCAAATAAATACAGTAGAATTCATTTATTAGTATTTACACTGAACTTGTGCAATTCAAATAAATAATAAAATAAGAATAAAAAAAGATGATATTTTCTTTTCTTATATCAAATAAAGATGGCATTTTAAAAATAAAGTGCATTACAGAAAGCTTTCGATTGTGATTCTTAAATAGAGTCCAGATTGGGACTGCAGTCCGCCTACTAGTGACCTAATAGGAAAATATTGAAGATATCCAGATTCAAGTACAGATTTCCACTGGTCTAATGTCCTTTCCTTGTTTTTGTTGGCTCAAGCAGTTTTCTTTGTAACAATGAGACCGTGAAGGTTGAACAGTTGATATTAAGATGTGCCTGCTACTTGAACTCTGGAAAGCAATGAAGTGGACTCTAATCTGAGGTGCCATTCATTGGCAATTTCTGAGGCTCGTAACTCTAAATAACTTGTCCTCTGCAGCAAAGGTGACTCTGGTCTTCTTTACGGGGCAGTCCTCATAGAGCTGCAATGATTAATCAATACGTAGTCAACTAAATTAATTTATTTTGGTAACTGATAAATCGTTTTGAGCCATTTGTGTTTGTAATAATAGGTTGACATGCATTTAGATGTTTCAAAAGAAAAGAAGCCTGTGTGAAAACCCTACTGCTATTCATCCACCAGTATGGACAGAATTACATGTCAAAGATTTTGATTTCTGACAAATTGCAATATCCTTTATAGACTATATATACATTTAAAATATCTACACATTCATAGATTTAATTAAATTTGCCAACATCTTGTCTATGTTTTTGACTTTGGTGTTTTTCTGAGATGGATTCTGACACAGTGTCTGAGACAGGATATGATGTCAAGGTTGGGATTGAAAAAGTGATCTGTATGAAATACTGTATATATTGTATTAATCCAATAACTGTAAAGGTATCACATTTTTTACAAAAAAGTTGCCACTGAGCTCATAATGTAATAACTTGCATAAAACGTAATAACTTGTTAAATTATGCACAAAAAGTTATTACATTTTGCACTCGCCATTTTGATTATACTACTGGAAGATTATTATATTAGCAGTTTTTATTACTTTTTTTTTTATTACATTATGCACAGTTATTACATTATGAGTCTCTACAGGCCCCAAAGTGTGTGACATGGCCGGAACAACATTGCTATTCAGAATGAGGACTCTCTCCACACTTCATTTAACTTCATTTTACCAAGGTGCAGACATAAGCAGAACTAAATGGCGAGAAATTCATCACAGTCAACTGCAGTATATATTCTAAAGCACTTTTACAACAACAAATGAACAACGCAAACCGAGGGCATTGCTGTGGTATGGTGATTTTTATTTTATTTTATGTATTTTGCTGCGTTTGCCTTTATCAGTTGATTTGCTGACTATACATCAAAAACCATCAAATATCACATGCTGCGATGACTTCCAGCCAAGTCATCAAATACAGGGAGACTATTTATATGTCCTGGAATTAATGTGGTGGGTTATTGTATCCCTCACAGAGTAACCATCATCAGCCAGGCCATGAGCTGACACAACACTCCTGCATGGATCTGCAGCAACCACAGGTCCAGGACACAGTGGTAAAAAGGTAGGTAGTGGAGGTAGTAGCATCAAGCACTATGCTTCATGTTTTTAAAAAAATGTTTTTTGCAAGCAAATGTTACTTTTTCCCATTAACAATACATGGGGGAGATATTATCTTCCAATTTGTTACCCTGTGCATTATACTGCCCTCTTTAAATAATGTTGATCACTGTCAGTTTTTAAACAATGATCAGGATGTTGTGTGTACAGCTTCAGCTGTAGGTGGGTGTCATAACAGCTGGCAGTCAGCTGTGTTGTGACAATCAGGGTAATGTCACAGAAATATGTCCAGCAGACTGAGATCTTCCATAAAGACGGATTGACGACAGCATTGCTTTCTTTACTGCAGATTGCCTCGATTTGCCCTTTGCTTTTTCTGCTGCTTCTGGTGGTTTTACAGATGTCAGCTGGCTGAGCCTCCAGTGTGATATAAATATACAGTCTGTCAAATTTAGGGAAGATGTGATTCAAAATATACACTTCAGCTGCATATTAGCTTGAAAGGATTTATTCTAAAGATTTGGCTGTATTGCTCTAAAACCTTGAAGAATAATTCTAGTTTATTAAAACTTGGGTCTTAATTTTCATAGTTTTGGTAATCATTTCTATTGATAATAGAAACATTACAATAATTAAAACAATAGGTGAGATTTGGCCAAGAAACGGGCAGTAAGATAATTGAATACAAAATTATGTACATCTAAAGCCAGTTTAGAAGGTCTGTAATCTGTGATGACACCTGTGGTCGTAATTTTATGTCTCCATTATTCTCACAAATTAGTTTGACAAATTAGGGATTTATTTAAAACCTGCATGTCATGTTTCACTATTAGATTTGTTTTTAATGATGTTGATATGTTCCCAGACCTCAAGAGTTAACTTTAGGACTTTAGTACAATAATATTATTGACAAGAGTGCCAGGCCAGGTTAAGTTGTAACGCATCAGATTGGACAGAGAGTTCATATCCTGAAGCTTCCATCCCTCCTGCTCCATTCAACCTATATGAGTCTATGCGACAAATGGACCTGCTGCACTGTTTTCAGCCTAACTCAAACTCCTCTATGACCAGTCCTTCTAATAATTAAAACAGATGAGAGAATATTAAAAGAATGAAGTGCACAGATCAGATAAAGCAGACAAAAATACCAGAGACCAGATGCTCAGTACACTCTGCCACTCAGTGTTCAGGCCTGTCCTCCTTCTCAGCCGCTCTCTCTTTCCTTTCATCATTACAATGCAAAATGGAGCCGACGATACAACACGAGCACACAACACAAGCTGGACATTAATACTGAAAAAGCTATGACCAACTAACAATCACTGTGGATATATCCTTTGTGCAGCTTCAGTATTTATCTGTCTCTTAATGGCACAAAAAGACAAAAAAATAAGAAGAAAGATGACATAATTGCTGAACTACAGAAGCCTTTTGTCATAATCCGCACAGTTTTCTAAGTCATTGGATAATTGCTACACACACTCACACAACCCAGACCTCTGAGACCCTTCCTTTGGCACCTGAGCCTCCCTATACAGGCTGCACAGTACAGTGAGCTTTCGTAGTAGTGCACTGGAGCACACAGAGGCCGAGGCTATAGCAGCAGCATCTGGACTGTGAAACGCTCACCACTCTTTCCACCCTATCCTTCCTTTCACAGCTGGGGCTTGACAAGCTAGAGGGGGCCCATGACAGTCATGAAGCACGGACGACAAATGATGACAATACCCTTATGTTGTCAGGGTCGCTCTGAAGCAAAAGGCCTGCGGGGTGACATATGAGCAAGTGACAGTGGGAAGAAAGAAGGAGGAGAAAAAAAGAAAAGCTTTGTTTGAAATAAAGGAGAGGCAATGATTTTTATTTAAAAGGTTAATCCTCTCTCTTTAGCAGTAATAACAATCCAGAAATGTTGGCTGCCCGCATGGTGTTGCATTGGAAGATTACATTGCTTTAGCATCTTAGACATGAGTTAGAAAGTTTGTTTGCAAAGTAATCTAGGCCACAGGCAGTAGTATTTGTTGGCCGGCTCTGTGAGAACAGTGGGAGGAGGGAGGAGACAGGGCACACTGCTGCCAGCAGCAGAGAGCAGGATTATTGGAGTCTGGACAGGAAGATTTTTGGTGGCTGTCTAACCCTGATTTACATTTGTGACTTTAGCTGTATTGTAGTTTTCTGTTTCTGGGAGATGATGAGTTTAGATTGTCTTGTCTTATTTGTCTAAGTTTCCCCAGAACTCAAAATCTATGTGCTATTCAGCTTATTCAGCAACTGGAGGTGACCATAAACCTGAAATGGCCACAAAAAGCCAACTTGGTCTGCTTTCAGTTCATGTCATCCCTGTGAAATATCACATGGGCTGAAGCTATATCAGGGCTGATACCTCAGGTGTGTTCCATTTGTGGTTAGTCATTGTATGTGTGTGTGGTGAACTGTATGACTAACCTCATTAATGCATGACCGCACGCTGTTGAATAACTACATGGTGGAATGGGCAAATAGCGTTTGGGGGTTTAAGGTTTAGGCAGAGATGGTCAGAGACGTGGGGGATGGCAGAGGGAGCAGAGAGCAGCACGCTGGATTAACTGTTCTGAAGGACAGGCTGGGGACATTATATATAATGTCCCATACTGCAATATTAATACAGCATGATAATGGTGAAGCATAACAGAAGGAGAGGGAATGGAGCTGCCAGGAATGTAGAAATATCAGTATTTATTAGGGAGCTGCAAACATATGTCCCAGTTCTGCAGAAGCACAGAATATAAATGAGATTTAGTGATTAGGCTCGGGACAAACAAGCTGGCATTAATATTATTACATCTGTTAATATTCATTTCCTATTCTTGTTTGTATTCCTAATCTATTTTGCATTTTGGTGTCCTGGGGTGGATGTCCTGCAAAGTATTTGAGTATTATTTATGGAATATTTATTATATTTACCCCACTTGCTTTAATGCAAGCATCTCTTCTTACACGAGCTCCAATGACACACACACACACACACACACACACACACACACACACACACACACACACACACACACACACACACACACACACACACACACACACACACACACACACACACACACACACACACACACACACACACACACACACACACACACACACACACACACACACACACACACACACACACACACACACACACACACACACACACACACACACACACACACACACACACACACACACACACACACACACACACACACACACACACACACACACACACACACACACACACCAAAAAATTGATAAAGGGATGTCTGTACTTTGCTTTGCTTGCATGTCAGTGTATTTCAATAAAGGGACAAGGGATTCTCCAGACTTCTCGATGATGTGAAAAATGCACTGTTACAGTCAGTGAGGTAAGACCTGAGAAACTGGAAACTACTCGAACTTCACACAGACGGAGTACTTTCTGTGGCTTATTCTCATTAGAAGAGCAACAGAGCTGCAGCCGGAGTAGATGCTGATCAGAGTGATGTCGTTAAAAGGAGAGAGTTGGAGGTAAGAGTAATCTATAGGCATGAATGAATTCAAACAATCCCACACACTACGGTCTCCCCCACTGTCCTCCATTCTCTCCACCAGCTATCTAAGCACACAGTTAATGTTAGTGTAGCTCCACAGCACTGTATTGAACTGCCCGCAATAAACAGTAATCAGCTCAAATCATATGTGTGCACTACATCAACAGATAGATTAAAACATTGACTGATGGAGACAGCACCTCTGGCTAAAATCAATACCTGCCTACATACACAGTTGGTATGCAGCTAATAACAAAAAATGCTGCATTGATTGCAACGCAGAGGTGCAGCCATTGAGGCACAGATAAAAGGCTGCAGCAAATAATAGAGCAAATGATTATCTCTAAATGTGTGTGGGTGGGAGTGTGTTTCGGGGGGCGGGGGGGGATTGGGGTTGGTTGTTCGTACTCACCCGTAAGTGGTGTTGCTGGCCCTCTTACTCGCTGCCCTGGGGCGGCTGGACTTCAAGTCTCCACTCATGCTCATGTCTGCATGGGAGAGCAACCAATTAACTTCATACTGATAGAGTAAAGAGCACAGCATGAGAAGAACTTTCAGATGATTAACTTGCATGCAATATTGTCTGGTTGTGTTCATCCTGCTTTAATCTTTACTCTTATTATTTGATCATAATAGCCTTCTCTCCAGTCTGTTTTCACAGCACAGCTGAGTGTAGTACTTATTGCCATAATTTGACATGATAATGAATAAAGGGCCAGCTAAGACTGACAGAGGATGTTCTTCATGTCCATCTTCCTTCACACCCATGTTGATAGCTCCTGCCACTCCGAGCCAGCTGTTCACTTCCATATTTGCCTCCTGTCTGTGAGTGTACAACAGAAACCGGGTGCAGCTTTAGTGACGTGCCCCCCCCTTCCCTCACGATCCTGCAAATACCTCCATACACATGTTCCAATGATCCAATTAACCGTGAGCCAATCTTTATTACAGTAGATGCCAACAGCTCACTGCTCGTGCTTCATATTGATTTACCAAAACTGAGAATAAAAGAGAGAAAAAGGAGGAGAGGAGAGCAGAAGAGAAGAGAGGACAGAAGGCCAGTCTGACATGGACAGATGGGTGGTGAATGGAGTGTGACCAGGCCAGCTGCACATACACTCACACAGCTTGACTGTCAAATGACTGGAAGCTACAATTAATTAAGTATGGGTTTAAATGTGTGAAAAAAAATTAGACGCGTGTATGTGCCTTTACCTCCCACAGCAGAGATCATTTTCTGACAGTTTATAGTCAGACAGTGACCTACTGGATGACTTCTCTGCAGCCAACAGTGTCTCTGCTGGTGAGGAACTGGCCCCTGCTGCTGACATCTAACCTGCCTGAACTATACATGCATGCACACCTGCATGCAGATGGAAAACTAGTACTGTGTAAAAGAATTCCATCAAATATTATGACATGTTTTAAAAACCGAAGCGCTGATCATTGAAGGAATATTACTGGTACTTGCAGAAAATATGTGAACACATTTAACTTTTAGAATATGATGAATATAATTTTTTTAGCTTGATGGCCAATCGTGGTTAAGGTAACATTGGTAAAACAACAAAATAAAATAACTTGTATGACAGCCTACAGACCAAAAAATGAATCTAATTACATTCATGATGAGATTAATAAAATCAGATGCAATGTGATCTTCATTCGTTTTAGCTATATATTCCTCCACTAAGATAAAAAAAGATTTATGTTTCATGAGAAGGACAATATGTACTCAACAGACCACTTAAAAAACATACTGGACTGTTTTTCATTTACACAAAATGGGTCTGTAGTCACGTGTCAGATGGAAATAAAACTGCATTTTATGGCGTGTTTGCTGAGCAACATGACGACTGTGTGATTGACTGCATGATGAAGCCATTACACAGGAAGAGAGGGGAGGATGCTGATGAGCACAGTTGTCTCGCTCTACAGGAGCAAAACCTCAGGAGATAATCAGACTGCTATTTGGTAAAAAATAAATCGTATACGCTGCAATTAGTCTCTCCAGTACAGACTTCACATACACCCATGCACAAGTGAAAAAAACATAGATGGACGTATTTTTCTCATTAAATAAATGAATGGTAGCAATATTAGGCAATGAGCGTCACATGTGCTCTCAACTCTACTTAAACACAGAGCCTTTATAAATACCACTTAAAGTAGATGTCCTCTGTGATAACCCACATTATGCTTAGTAATTGTGTTGACTGCAGTGATAATGATGACTGATGTAAAGTGATAAAGTAATACATTTTGCCCATACTGTTATAAATGTGATTGTGTTTTTTTTTCTCGTGTGCCTTTTTAATTTAAAAAAAACAAAACTTTTTTAAGTAAAGTAAAACAACATGAGTCAATGAGATTTGAATCTAATTAAAACATTTTAAGGGAATAAATATACATCTGTGTGTGTATTAAAACAGCTCAGGATTTGTACCCTTTGATGCACCATTGTTTCACCATGGTTGTCTATAAAACTGTCTATAAAGTGAAATTCATAATGAATATGAAGTCATGAACAGTATTATGGGGCAATGTTGACTTTTGAAAGATTATTTTGCCATCTCAGTGGTCTATTATCCTCTTTATTAAAATAGATGATTTAAAACAGTATTAAAACAGTTGTTTTACATTGTATTTTATATGACAAAGTGCCCTGTTTGGTGATCATAGGCAGCATGTCATGAAAGCATGATGAGTTACCACATGATTCTTACTATATGTCAGCTGAATCACATAAGCCAAACACACTCTTGCAGATAGATCATACAGACAACAACAACTATTTAACATGTTTGTGAAAAAGGAGTAAAGGGCACCAGAGGACACGTCAAGGCCACACACGATCAGTCGTAATGAGTTATAAAGCCTTGCACGGTCTACAGTCTGTCACTGTGCTTTGTATCAGCGGATGTCAGGTCAAGTGCAAGACTGTCGCTTCACACTGAGCCAGAGTGAGAGCCGGCTTTATCACCCTACCTGGAAACAAAATTACACAGCAGCAGCGGGGAAAAGCTTTTGCTTATTTTGACATTCAGACAGCATCCACCCTGCTGAAGTGTCCTTGAGCAGAATACGGAATCTCCACCCGTGATTTGACCTCCTTGCATACACTAAAAAGAGTGTTTTCCTACCAGGGTCAATCAAGTATCCTATTGTTTATATTACCACCGAAATTTAAGCTTCAGTCCATTTTTTTTTTTATGATTGCAACTTTAAAATTCAAAAATGAGACAAGTAGTCATTAGCTGTGCAGAAATACATGATTTTGGGGAATTTGTGCACAGAATGCACTTTATGTTAGGGCTGGGCGATATGGACAAAATCAAATATCACAATATTTTAGACCAAATACCTCGATATCGATATTGCAACAATATTGTAGAGATGGCTGTTGATGCTTTAACATAGTACTTACACTATGATATTTTTGATAAATAACCATCAGTAATGTGGATATAATGACTAAGTGGGTAAAAGGTACATAACAGAACAGCTTAAACAGTTTGCTAAGTTCAGAAAATTATATACTTTACAGTAATGCAGCATTTAAAACCAGGAAAAGACAACTCTGATGACATATCGTGATATTACGATATCCAAAATCTAAGACGATATCTTTTCTCAAATCACGATATCGATATTATATCAATATATTGCCCAGCCCTACTTTATGTTCACAGACTTTTTGGTAAACAGCTGCTACTACTCCCCCAATGAATTCTTGCAGTGGAGGAATGGCCACTAAAATCCACCTAGACACACACACACACACACACACACACACACACACACACACACACACACACACACACACACACACACACACACACACACACACACACACACACACACACACACACACACACACACACACACACACACACTTTGAAGTCATTGATGTGTGGGAGATGGAATAATAATGTGATCAGATAACATCATCACTAAATTTTCTGTCTTCTGTATTCATTAAAATGTTCTATCTTCTTGATTCTTTAATTATTCATGCAACGGGTTGAACCGCATCCTTACATTTTTCATGTCATTTTCAATTAAGGCCTAAATCAAACAACTAATTTCAAAACAGAACACAAAATAGCTTTAATTAAATGCCTGAGCTGATGAGTGACTCAAACATTTTTTTCAGAGGAAAAAGTAATGTTTTGTAATCCTCCTCACATATCTTTATTTTCTCTGCCTGAAAGCAAAGCAATTATGACTGAATGCCTTTGCAACAATCATTTAACTGAGGACAACTGAGACTGCAAAATAGATTTCACTTTAACTGCTTTTGGCAGATTGTTCCTTCTCATTTATTACTTTCACTTTTTGATCCAATTCATAATGATATTGTTAAAAGCTACCTTTTTTAATCTTAGCTCAGTGAAAAGTTAAGATGTTATGCTAATTGGTTTCAAGCAGCAAGATTAAGTAAGAAAATGTTTGCCTTGATTGTGTAAAATAAATTTCTTCACTTCAGTTTGTTGATTTTTCCCCCCAATATAGTTAATGTCTTAAAATTCAAATTAATTAGGCATATTGTATAATATATAATATATGCTCTGTACACACTTTGTAACTGCTATGTATTTGGCATTTAAAACATTTTATAGATCAGCAAATCTTCCCGTGTTTCCACTTTAAAGTGTTCACAGCTTTTTAGTCCACTATGTTTATTAATTAAGCCGCAATCTGACCCCTTCATATAAAGTGAAATGTGGATGTAATAACACACACAATATGCATGCCTCTCGATGACAGGCCCCGCACTCTGTCATGCTGCATCTTCTCCATTTCCCGCACTGCAACTGACCTCAGGTCAGACCTAGAGTTAGTCTTCAACCATGAATGAAAGGGTTGAGTTTCCACTCTCAAGGCTAAATGCAGAATGATCATAGACATCACTGTCAACATAAAAGAGTGAAATATAACCCTAACAGAAACAAAGAGATGGTAGATACAGATAGATTGCATGTTGAGGGAGATGCTGCGGTGTACCAACGTTAAATGATCTGAACACCATGGCAGCGGAAAAAGAGGAAAATGGAAGCTTTTGTAGTTACATGACTACATATGATCCCAGTTATAGATCCTGAAAGGCCTCTTAACATCTACAGCACAGCAACTGGCACAGACATTGCACAAGACGAGTTTATTGAACTCTCCCGAAGCCTTTGCTTTCCTAATAGCCATGTAGCCTTGTGAGTTGAGTGTTGTTTCTGAAGAAGTTTGTAAGTTATGAGAGGCTTTGCCTGCTTATCTGGTAAATGCTCTGAATTTGAAAGAAATGCATTATTCATTCTTATGTTTTAGAAAAAAGAAAACTAACCCTAAACTGTTGAATCGCCAGAAAGCAGGACTACAAAGTAATTAACCCACTCATGAGCCATTATGTCCACAGAGTGTGCTGACCTTGCCAATGTGAGACACAAGTTGGGCTTGGATCATACCTCACACTATACCTGGTGTGTGGACATGAAGTTGCCTGAAACACCCCTCAATTCATCCCAATGTTTACGATCTTACAACAAATACTACAACATCTCTGTTTCCTCGGTCTCATTGTCAAACCACCATCTGATTGGATCAACGTGAATGTACGAGGTAAGCCAGGGAAAACACGCCATATGAGGCAAAAGTGAAAGGAAACATGGGCTTCATGAAGTAGTCCACAGTAAGACAAAAGCAAATAAATTATGATTCTCCTGTGAGAAGAGCTGGTAGAGAGAGAGGCTAAACATAGGAGGGGAGAACTAAGATTGTGAGAGACACAGTGGAAAATATTGTCTTTCAGAAAAAGACTGCTGCGTGCAAACATCCACTAACACACGCACGCACACACAAAGAGAAAGAGAGAGAGAGGGAGAAAGGGAGAGAGAGAGAGGAATGTATTCCGGTATACTCACATCTTGGGCTGAATAGGGTCATATCAGTCATACAAAGCAACCAGGCGACTGAGCTATGTGAGGCTAGCTGATGATATCTTTACGTCTCTCTCGTAACTCCTTTTTACGTCCTCGCTCTTGCTGCTTGCTGCGTATGTGTTCAGGGTCGCGTTTGGCTGACTGTTATGCTACTACTGAATCAGTGACAAACCAGCTACAGAAGCACCAATGGGATGTACCAAATGTTTTTCTTTGGCAGGGGTGGACAGGGGCGCAATGGACTGTTCCATTAGCGGGAGAACTGGCAGGGGGATTGGATGGGCGTGCAGGCTGGTTTCCCCTCATCAACAGGAGCTTGGCTAGAGCTCAGGGCTTACAAAATCCAGCCAGGCGGAAAGGAAGCTGCCGTTGTGTGTGTGTGTGTGTGTGTGTGTGTGTGTGTGTGTGTGTGTGTGTGTGTGTGTGTGTGTGTGTGTGTGTGTGTGTGTGTGTGTGTGTGTGTGTGTGTGTGTGTGTGTCTTAATACACATGTCAAAATGCAGAAACCTGAAGACACAGCTGTGTAGTTGTCTCACTTCACATTTATCCTATAAAAAAACAAAATGATACACTCACTCACAAGGAGGTTGGCAGCAAGAAAGAGACACAAAGTATCATTAATGCATTAATTAATGGTTATCTAAAGGAGAGGCATTCAGGGAAAATATATACACACAGGACCAGCACACACGTTGAAGAAAGGAGCACAAACTGCCTTGAGTTCAGTGTAATTATGTAAGACAGGAGGCAAAGGTTTTAATGACAAGTACAGCAATTGCTGTCTCACTGATGCTGTTGCTATTCATATTTGATGAATTTACAAGCAATTATAAGTTGGAGACGCTCAAACTCACAGTGGGTTAACTGCATGTAAACAGACTATAAAAGAAACAGACACCTTTATTACATCTCTAGTAATATAATTATTATTAAATGTTGTTTCCATCACTGGGATCTTGATTCTAATTAATCCCCCTGAATTAATGAATGAGTCTGAATCCGTATAACAGACTGTGCGTGCAGTCTAATCGTTGTTCCATTTTTGTTGTGTGGTAGTTGGAGAAAGAATTCACCTGAGGGTGTTTAATCTTTCTGGCTCCTGAGGAGAGGCTTTCATGTGGGTTTAATTAGCTTCTTTAACAACCAACACAGGGTAAGACTGGCTGTGAGTCAAACTTTAATCTTAGTCAATTCTGAAATGATTATTACATCTTTTCACACTACACTTAACCCAGTCACAATTGCATTATTAAACAGTTAACCCTTGGATAGCTGTGCTCTCAGTGGTGTGACAAGGAGCTAAATTAGCCCTGGGCTTGAGGTATAATAGTACAGACATATGTAATGTGACGTGTAATATTTCTGTTTCAATACAAAATACGAAGAGCTGTGTGATTTTAACATGGATAGGTTCATGCCTATTGCATACATGAACAACATACAGGGAAAATGATAGTAAAGAAGCTGACATGTGACCATTTCAAGACAGTTTAACATAGGTGCATATTGAGAAAAAATGCATTTGTACATGACTGAATAAGAAAATTACAAATTGCTCCTACTATTTGTAAAGGATGGTTCTGACTTATATGACCTTGCATCAGTTTGTCCTTCGACTACTCTGATTTTAGCTTGCTACTTTGTGTTGTCACTGCCTTGCTTGGGTCAGTGGATATACTCATATAGCCTCAGTTGTGTTAAAATGACAAAATACTTTTCAATCAGTGTGGACTCCAAACCACATGTAAACGGTGTTGACCAGCTTCATTCTGCACCATGTGTACCTGAAAGGGTTATACTGAGGATCGTGTCCTTATATTTCTGCCCATCAGCAGCCCTCTGTAATTCCATTTTAAGTGTGTTGCAAGCATTGACATCATCAACTGTCACGGACAAAGGTTCACAGTCCCAGATCAAAGAGATTAACCTACTGGCAGAGTGGGTGCCATGTGCCGTCCACACGCTCAACTTGGTGGGGCTCACATTCTGCACATTTCTGCAGATCAGTTTGGTAGTTTTGTTCAAACTCTCTTTAACTTCTCCATGTCCACGTCATGCTGACATGTTATCACTATGGGATTGCAGGTTAATGAAATGAACCACACTGAAACACTGAACACACTTTCAGATACAAGGTGAGCAGGGCACTAAGATGCCACCAAAGACCTGAGTTAGAGTTTCCATTAATCCAGCAATTACTGTGAAACATTGCTGATGATAAGCACCAGCCTCTAACTACACAGCAAGAGGCCAGAGTACTACACACAAATATGGATAAGTTGGAAATACTACTACAGGCAGTCAAACTTTACCCGTGTAATGCTGTATGTGGCAGGCTTACATGATCAATTTGGTTATTTTAAGATGGCAGCAAAGAAGATGTCTCCAACCATATGAGCAGACACGTGTGAGAAAACAAAACAGGCCGATGAATCCTCGGAACGAGGGTCAGCTGTCAGGCCGAAGCTAGTTTTCCACATCAGTGTTTGCTGTTGTAATTGACAAGCTGGTTACAGAGCTGGGCAGAAGAGAGAAGTCATGCTACAATATTCTGGAAAGCTTTGGCTTTTTAAACAGATGTCAGTCATTATCCCGGCAGGAGCTCCCCTCATCAGCATTGAGCCTCCCACACAAATACTGGACTTGGAGGACTTTGGAGATGGAGGACTTTGTGGCAGAAGTGATTCAATTTCAGGAGTTAAACAGGCATCAGCAGTTGAACATCTCAAACTCTTGAGGCAAACAAAATAGCAGACCAAGTTTTCTAATACGGATATAGCTTTTGCACATATAGTGGCCAACTTAACTGATAAATTAGCTTTGTCTTGACTTATTGTTGGCATATTTTCTTATTTTTGGGGGGTTTCATATTCTGTTTACTGATAAGGAAGGCATTTCATTTGCTATTTGTTGCTGTTCACTGACACGGGTGCTAAATTAATGTTGCTGTGGCATATTGTGAGGGAGGCATGCACTTGGAACTTGTTGCAAGTAAGTCAATTAAATGCACTTGACAGCTTAGTTAGAACTTAGAAACAACTTCACGGTACTTCACAAGAAAATGTATAAAGCTTTTCTCCATATTATGCGTAATGAAATTCTTTTGCAGTTTCATAGGGTGATTTGATTTGGGTTTTTTTTTTAACTGAACAGTGCCATTGCTATACAGGCAGTTCTTTGTGCAAGAACAGACACCAAACATAATTGTGCTCACTATTTAGAACTTTCTAGACTGTGGAAGAAAGAATCATCCTCTAACTTTATTGGTTTCTGGCTTTTGACTTCATCCAGTCTTTCCAAATCCAGGTGTATTTGAGTGCACTGTCAGCTATCAGATCTAATAAAAAGAGAAACAGCAGAGAAGCAGGGGGAGTGAGAGAGAGGTAGTGGAGCAGAACTTGGCTTGGTGCAGCCCAGCGGACCGACTCACCTAAACTGAAAGGGCTGAGGGGGAGGGCGGAAGCAAAGCACGTAAGGCAAGGCGAGAGAGAATTAGCCTGCAGACTCAGGAAATGGTTGGAATGAGTTTAAATGTAGAAGGAACAGACAGATTATAACAGAGAAAAATAATAAGGGGAAAAGAAAAGAAAAATTAGGTGTAAGAGAAAGAATTCAAAGAAAAATTGTGTTGATATACAGTCACCAAGTGGATAAGGTAGGCTTTAACATTTTGTACTTTTGGTGTATAAATTGAAAGAACACATGTTTGTGAATTTAAAGAAGTTGCACATATTATTGCTGGTCTGCTATTTGCCCAACAAACTATTGATTAACATTACTACTTCTTGCAAAAACTCCTGGTCCAAACTGTAAAGTGTTTCCTGGCATATGGAAACTAAAGCGATGTTAATATATCTACTGTATGCACTTATGTTGACGTTAGCCTACAGGTCCACAGAAGGAGGTTTGTTTTAGCTGACATACTCAAGCTGTGCTTAGCCAGCTGACAAATTGACCACATAGCAAAGGATAAAGGCTGTGGGCTATATACTGTTGAAGTCACACAGGGAGGCAGGCAGTCATATTCAGGTTTAGCAGTATTAGACTGAAACAGATTGTTAGTGAGTTGGCCTTCCAAAAAATGTGAGCATTGTTCCTGTATGGAAACTTAAGATTAGAAAAACTGGCTGCTGTGTGGTTGAATTTGTGTTTCCAGCACTTGACAAGTCACTATCAACTATCTTGATAATGAAGATCATTGCATGTTTGTGCTCATTCATACTGAAACCACTAACTGCTACTGCATTGAAATTGAGTTATTTAACCATTACTGTTCATATTCTGACTCATAATTACTCTCTACACCAATTGACATGAATAAATTCCCCATTAGTTATTAATACATGTTTGATTAATCCTAATGAAGCTGTCAGAGAGCAGAGTGTTTATCTATGGAAAAAAGACATTCACAACCACTATATTAAGGAGAATATCTGATAGAATATGATGATTTTTAGGGACAGAGCCAAAAGGCAAAGGCGAGGACTCCAGAGGAGTCCGGAATTTGTCTGGAGGCAAGGACCCTATTGCTATTGTATTTTTATTTTTTATATTTTTTTAACACAGGTCAAATTTGGACATTTGCATATATAAAGATGTGTATCAGCTGCACAGAAACATAACTATGATGCTTTTTTGGGGGGTATATTCAGTGTTACATTAGGAAAAATCCAACTTAAAGAAATGTGTATAGGGTGTTTTTACAGCTCTCAAATTTAAAAATGGGTCAGATTTGACCCTGAACAGTATGTAAGGGTTAAAGCCAAGTCACAGCTGAATTCTCATAAAGACTGAGATGCAAATCGGTTTCAGTGAAAAACCTGAAATGTGAGATTAAGAGCATGGATCTTAGAATTGGATTGTGACGCCCACAAATCACATGTGCACAAATTGTAATTAATTATTCCAAAGAAATGCCTCAACTAAAGCAAATTTTCAGCTTTACATTATTTATGGCAAGAAATACACACAAACAAGCTGCAAATTAGAGATAGAAGGGGGAAAGCTAAATGGTATCCAAATTGTAACGGAGCTCACTGTGTGTCGAAAATGTCACACTTTTTTTTTTTCATGACTTTAATCATAATTCTGAGGAGGAGAGGGAGGCCTCAAAGCAAGAAAATTGCTTAAAAGAAAATGCACTTCTCTACTTTTGATATGTTGTCACCTACAATAGTTATTTATTTCACTTTTGGTGACAGCTTTGGCCAAAATGACCAAAAAGGACGCTCATGGCTCTGCCCAGTGGTAATTTTAGGGGGTGGTCACCCCAGATCTGATAAAAATCTGTTGGTCAAGTTTATTAATGAGGTGGTACAAACGCGTGTCAATCAATAATGACAGCTAATCAGCTGATAGGGCCAGTAATGGTGGGGCTGAGGCAGTGAGGACTGACCTCCACTCAGCGGACCTTTGACCAGAAAAAAAGCAAGCTGAGCAAAAATTATGATATAAATAAAACTTCTGACAGCTACAGTATTTGAAATATGTTTTGCACAGGTAAGAAAAATATAATGAGCATGTTATGGTGAAAAAATAGGGTTCTCCCCCTCTTAATCCTTTAAGTGCTGTGGACATGAATTTGGGGTTGCATACAATGTGAATTTACTGAATGTACAAGCGGGGCTGGGATGTCTGTTGGAGGCATTAGCGTTTCATACTAGCCATTAGCATTAGCGATTAGCATGTATAATTCACAGTGTAATGTGTGTTAATAGGCAGCATTAACGGCCATATTGATACAATAAAGCCTGTGAAATGTTTAGTTTATGCACAGCCACCACAGCACTTTGTTTCAATTTGTTTAATAGCATTTTACTGTGTCAGGCATACAAGCAAACCAGCAAAGTTAAACCTGTGAGCCTGTAGATATCTGACCTGCAAGTGAGGTTTCTTGTAATTCCCAGACAGTAGGTTTTTCAGTAAACATAGTTGCTCAATATTGTTTCTGTACTGTGTAAAAAGCATTTGTAGCAGTCCATTGAGAACTTTAAAGCAGCATGTAAGCTAAAGTTGTTAAGTTAAGAGATAATGCAACAATGATATGAATAACATTTCTGACAACTGTTTTAAATATATTTTGCACAAGTAACCCATGAGGAAATGTGTTGCACTGGTTTGAACCCAGAGCTTCATTCTGAACCTGGAACATAACATATTTACTCAACTAAAGGGAAATTACACCTTTATTTTAATGCAGCATTATAAAATGTAAAAACAGCCTGTCCTTCACTACAAACAATACAATGGATGCTAACATTACTTTTAGAATTTAGTTATGACTACTCTGTGCTTAGGTTGAAAATGTGATGCACTGAACATCTGTATTTAAACAATTTGATCACCTGCCATTCATCAAGGTTTGCTATGCGATGGCCAGCCCATACTAGCTCTCTGTCACACCGTGGCAACGTCAGTCAAAATGTCCTAGATATGCCACTGACTCTGCCTCATCAATAACTTAGAAATGCATCAACAAATGATACTTACACACCATTATATGCATGATATGAATTCCTGTACATATACAGCATTTGCCTTCACATACAGCACATATATGGACAGTTATTAATGTTATTCTGCTATACACACATGTATAGCAGAATAGCATTAATAACTGAAATGACAGCCATAAAACATGTTTCTTCTACCTGCCTCATCATCAACACTATTAGCCTCTGGGTCTACTGGTGACCTACTTGTTTGCAAATGAAGCACATCTTTCTGTTTGGCACATTAACCTACATGCTGCTTTTCTGGACTGTACAGTATTTCTTTTTTTCTTTTTTTTTGCCATCTTTCCATTTTGTTTAAAAAAAGCGAACAAAAGCTATACATCTTATCTTCATTTTGCTCTTTCTGTATAAAATGTACAAAACGTATGTCATTAGATGAGCAAACGCATAAAGGGCATTTATGTGTGATAGATGTGTGTCAGTAGCCATTTTACACACAGAAGAAACCTTTAGAGGTTGGTTCTCGTTCTTAGTCAAGTTGGTCAGTTTATGAAAATGCACATGGTCAACACGTCCCACACACACACATCCTCTTCCCCTGATTAGCTACTCTGAGTGTTCACACCCAGACAGACCGACCAGCGCACCAAACCCAATGAAAATCAGTGTTCACCGAGGTATTACTGTATCTTGACATGATAATCTTCTTTTTAAATGCACCACTGCACTTTTTTCCCCCACCACTACAGACACTCAGCTCATACATTATCATTGAGTGCTTTTTCTCTTTCCTTCCCCTTCTCTCTGTGTCACACCCACCAACCACCCCCCCTCACACCGTTCTCTCCCCCATCACTCTCTAGCTGGAGTGCCTCAGTGTGAAAAGCTCATTATGATCTGCTACTGGACCTGCAAACTCAATTGGACAGACAGCTAGAGTCCAGGCCTGAGCCAGTGTGTCTGGATTGTGTTTTTGTGTGAGTGTGCTTGCACATGCATACCTGTATGTGTGATCAGTGGTGAATGAATCAGGAAGGGCTCCATCAGTGTGACAGTACCCAGGTGGCGAGATTTCTCCCTTTTTTGAGCATTAGGTAACTGTGGCAGCAGTGTGAGCTGGTCAGACTGATGATAAAAGGCCTGCGGCCAACTATCCATTTCACATGGCTTTAACTGGCACCTCATTCACTTTGCTTTGCTGCTGGCCCTCAGCAATTACACTTAACACATTCTCCTGCTCAATAAAAAACAGGACCACTGTGTCTTTTTTCATGTAGAATTCAGGTAGATATACTTTAACATGGGTACCGGTGATTTTGTTTCCAGCTTTATGTAGATTTAAAATGTTGGAATCTGTGGAGAACAATCTACATCTAATGTTTTTGCTGCTTTGACTGAACAATGTGGGCTAGTGTACAGTGTTGTAAAACATGTGATTAGACTGTCTTTGTGGTTTGGACTTAGATGTGAGATGACAGTGTCCTCTGTCCAGTTTGATCTCAGTTTTGGATGAAGCTCTCTATCCCATGAGCATCTCTCGAATACAGAACACACACACACACACACACACACACACACACACACACACACACACACACACACACACACACACACACACACACACACACACACACACACACACACACACTCAACACACACACACACACACACACACAACCACACACAAACACACACACACACACACATACACTGTTTCCAAACTTGTGATGTATTGAACAAAGAAAACTGGCTGAGCTAGGAGCATAGCAGGTTCCTCAGAGGATAAGCCAACATATGCTGGCCAGTCTCTGATAAATGATTAGAAGAAGGATTCAATTAGCTCTGAGATAGTGAGTGTAAAACTCAGTTAATTTCGCATTAACGCCTTTTTCCTCGACTCTTGCAAGCAGCGTCAGTGGGACAGACACAATGGAGAGCGTGGCCGAACTGAGTAGCATGCTCAAACAGCCCATTTATCATCTTCCACAGCCCTATCTATCTGCGTCAGGGATAGCCTTGTTCACTCGAACTGCCCAGCTGTGACGAAAAAAACCTCACAAAACCCTTAACTAGCCAGACGTTTCTTCATCAGTCAGAGAGTCTAACAGAAACTAGGACAGAAAGGCGCACATGAAAACACAAAAAACCAAAACATGAAAATGAGTCTCGATAAAAAGATTTGATGACACAGTTTTAGGATATTTGCCTCAATGTATGTTGAATTTTTATTATCATCTCTCTATACACAGAGAATTAAGATATTTGTGTAACAGTTGACCAAGCTGTACACACAGAATAACATTTCACTTTTAATAGCGCACTTAATTTCTGCAGAACATAGATGACATGAATATGATTTTTTTAATTGTATATACCAGTACAGTACATCAACTCTTGAGTCTTAACAGAACTGAATAACCCATTATCACATTGCAAAAGTACATTTTATGATGACTACTGCTTAGACCTGAAAATATCAGCTGTTGTGGATAATTTAGCCAATTTCAGGTGATTGTAAGGACAGGAATTTACAAATATCTAAGATACAACATATATTTAAAGGGGACATATCATGCTTTTCGAGATTTTCTGTTTACTGTTTACTTCTGTTTTTATCTCTGCTTCCTCCTTGTGACAATGTCATACTGTTTGTGCATATCCACAAACAGCTGTCCATTTTATAGCTTTTGTTGCCAACGTTTTGAAAACATTAAAGTAAAAACATTTACTTAAACTAGTTCAAGCAAGTGTACAACAACAACACACATGTAAACCCAGAAGCGAATTCACACATAGACACACTGATTATTTTTCTAATGGAATAATATGTTAATATAACTTATGATTAGTAGTATCATAAGTTATGTAGTAGTTTCGCCATAACATAAATATAATTAAACTATCAATAAATCTGGTTATTTGTTTATTTGTTTATTTGTTTATTTGTTTATTTGTTTATTTAGTTATTTACCCCCATCCCCCAACCTGAAAAACCTCTTTTGTTTTGAAACTTAAATGTTGGCAGGTATGATAAAGCTCTGTAAATCTGAGTGTAACAGCAGACTTTTGTGATAGGTGTATTACACTTACTCAACACAGACACACACACAAAGTGATTTCCTGGAGGATTACATTTTGTCCCATCATAAGCATGAATCATTATGCTCTGGTTTCCTGCAAGTCGTATGTATGCAGCATTAGTCTTTTTTTGTCTCACAGAATCTGATAGGAACCAGCAGACGTGTACTATGACACTTCGATCCTCATGAAAAAGGTGCTTCACATGTTTCCCGCTGCCCTCTTTGATTTTTCATTCCTAGTACCTTTAACAGCCATTTCTTTATCACATATAAAAGCACCATATTGATTTTTTCTTTACTCTGCTAAATCTATATTGGTACCAGAAAGGAAAACAATATGTTAAGTACTGTGTATTCAAAGGGACTGGATTTATATTTTCCAACAAATTAATTTGACAAATAATAAGATTATATACCTTAAATCAATATCACAGTAGACACTGAATTAATTGTAATAAATGCTATTCAGCATGACTGGTTAAGCTCTTATGCATTCATGATAGGCTGATCTTCTATCTCTTTTTTTAAAACTACCAACCACAGGTTTTAACAGTATCATTCTCTTTTCAAATGGAGGATGTTACATTAATGGCTGTTGTAGCTTCTGCAACACTTGGATCATCATCGCCTTAGTTGTGTCACAAGTATGTTAATGTTTTTATCTGATCTCTTCAGGCAGATAATTCCAAAAGACCAGAGGCTCGACAAGCAAAGGCGTAGTCGACTTTAGCCTTAATTTAAGAAGATTCAAAGAGAAAATATTTGAGGATCTCTGGCAGCACACTGGCTCATGGGACTATAATGTAATGAAAAATCTGACCAGCTGTGCCAATTATATCCTAAAATCAGTTCTAATATTAACAGTTGGCAGTGAAGAAGAGCAATGATTGAAATTGCTAATCTAAATGCTTACTGTTTTTTTACTGATAAATATGTTCTGGTTGTATCCTTATTTTTACAAATCCTCTTGTGCGTTTTCAGTTGGGGTTTTTTGTAAATACAAGTGTTGCAAGTGGAATAGTCGGAGGTGCAAAATCAGACAGGTATATTTGGAACACATTACTGTTGAGTTCATTGTTGTTGCTTTATGATGTTTTTTATATATACAGTATATATATATATATATATATATATATATATATATATATATATATATATATATATATATATATATATATATATATATATATTGATGTTAGAATATTGGTTTTTGTTTTAGATAAAGGCAGAAATCCGAATCCATTTATTTTAAATTCTGGATACATTTTAAATCAATATAGGAGCTATAGTAGTTGCAGTACAAATATAATGTTTTGTTCCTTACCACAACACTAATATGTTGTTTGCTCGTGACGTGAGCATTGCATTTTAATATATCCAACTGAGAACATTCTTTAGTAGGAAAAAAAGGTGAAGCTGTTTAACCACAAGCTTGACTGTATTTTTTAGTTAAATTATCCAGGACTGTTTTTGTTTTGAATAAGGTCAGACTGGAGTTCAGTAATATTAAGGTCAGATACTTCAAAATGCTAATTATAAGCGTGGACAACTCTTCCAGAGCCAGCAGCTGCTCCCTTGTCTCTTTCTATTGGGCAACAAGTGCCTTGTTTGGCCTCCACTTTGTGAACAGATTTCCTCATCCAGACTTTATACTGTGTCCCCATCACAAACACATTTTTAATTATCTCTCTCATATCTGCTGTCCTCAGACACCCCCTTGGTCAGCCTGTCTGGCCTTAATCCTGCATTTACAAACATTGCTCTGAATTGCTCTGCATTTGCATGAACTTGATGCATATAATGTTGACCCCACTAGAAAACCAAAATACCACTTAAGCACTGTGCAGCTGCACAATGTACACTGTTTCTGAGCACAAATAGGTCAACGCAGAGCAGTAACATTAGGCATGATCCCAAAACATTTTCTTCTGACCTGAAAGTGAAACTGATGGGTAATCATTCACAACAAAGGGAGGTGTATCATTTGACCATTAGTAAAGTAACAATAATATTCAGTTATTATCAAGCTAAATTTCAGCTGTAGGCCAGAGAAAATCGTTATGAATTTCTTTAATCTTAAACTGCTGAAATAGGCATTAAGTCATCTGTCTGTGCCTCTTCATAGCACAAGTAGAAATGAGCACAATGCCCTGCAGCTGCAATCAGTTATTTGTGTTTTATTTGACAATTGGAGAAGGGGATCTTTAACAAACCAAGAAAACAATTCTGCCATTTTCACACTCAGTTAATAGTCCCGTCAAGAGCCCAAATGTCCATACTTTATATGGCCCTCTCTGTACGACAGGATCTTATATGTGTCTCAGGTAATGGGCTCAGATCACTGAGTCTGTCTTCAAGGCTTGTTAAGAGGAAAAATGCTATCAGTGCTGGTTGGGTTAGTTTAGAAAGGCAATAATGACAAAAAAAGCTGTTCTTTTTTTCTCTTTTTGGTAGTTGTTGTTTATTCTTGTGAGCGTTCTGCTTTGTGTCAGGCCTGTAGCAACCTCTGTGACAACACAGAGTTGTAGCTCACTGTTTCTTGCCTTGTTATTATCATCTAACCACTCAGCCACTGACCAAAAGCTCCATGTCTCTCACAGAAAATTGTAGCAGATTATCCTCACTCCCCGCATCAGTCCTCTTCATCCTTGGTACCACTTCTCATCTGCTCGCTCCTTCTCCATTCAGAAAATGATACACTTCCCCACTCTGTCAGACTGCATCACTCTTTGAAGTTAATGAGTCAAAACTATCAGTCGTTTCGCTTTTAATTAGAAAACGGAAAGAATGATTACATTTTTAATTGAAGCTGCCATTTTCAATTAAGATATGACATCCTTGAGAAGCCCTCCTCCCTCTTAACTCTTTATTTATTCATTTATCAGCAGCCTTCTCAAGATGTTCCACTCGTCTGCCTTCTGGTCCCTTTTGCTCTTCCTCTCCTCTCCTCTCACTGTTACTGGTCTTTCTCATCAGTGAATAAAGACAAATTAAAGGCTTTTCTGTTGAGCACTCCTATTGCTTTACTCAGATTGTCTTTAATGTGTAGTTTTACTGACATCTGACAATCATCTGGTCAATTCTCCTCATATTCCCAACTCTTATCTCCTGTTATATATTTCTCCTTTTAGATATTTTTCCTCTTGATATTTTTATTGGTGTTTCCCCAATCTGTGTATGGACTGGCTCAGGCCAGTTTGACCGGTTCCCCTCCCGCAGCCAGTTCGAGGAACAACGGAGCCCATAACGAGATCGAATCCCGCTTGGAACTCCCGAAACTCTCTAGCTGAAAATCCCGAACAACGGAAAAGCTGACGGTTCACCTTCATCAAGGAGGCTGAGTAACCCATCTCTCATTTTAATTGGGCTGGTGTTAAACTGTGAGCGTAACTGAGTTAAGCTTAAAGTATTCCTTACCTTTAATCCCCTTTTAATATCATTACCACAGGACCTAAAACTTCCGTTTGATTCCACCATTCATCATCATCTTTCATTCATTAGAACCATATATTCATTTGTTTATTACCTTTGTTTTGTCCATTATTCACAATTTGCTTTTATTGTATGTTTATCACTGTTAGTTAATAAAACCCTTATAATCCTAGTCGATCGTGTGTGTATTGATTTGGAGTGAATATCAAGACGGTCCCTGACGCCGAAGAATTCATAACTTTAGATGTATTGATTTATTAAATATTATGATAAATATTTAATTGGGTAATCAAACAAATAACCAATTAAATATTTCTGGAAAGTTTCCGGTGGTGCCCCTGATTAGATTACGAGAGCAATTTTAATATAATAATCCATAATTCAACACACAGAAAATGCATGATATAGTATTTGTGTGTAACAGTATATTTTGGCAAACCTTGTCACAATTATTCAACCCCTATATAATATTGTTGTTTTTAAAGCCTTCTGCTAGTTTTGATGGCCTAAAGTGGAGTTGAAACATAATTAAGCCTTTGGGAACTCTATAACGATCCTTAATTATGGAGGTTTTTTCCTAAACCTAAAGTGCTTCAGTGGCAACTATAAGACGAGCACTGAATAAACAAGGACTTCATGGCCAGACTCCAAGACTCACTCTTGACTACAAGGAACATCAAAAGTCAACTAGAATACGGCAGGAGGAATTTGGATAGGACTGCAGTTTTGGGAGACCGTTCTATGGACTAATGAAACTAAGTGTTTGGACATATGGACCAGCAGTATGTTTGGTCTGCAAAAGGCCAAGATTTTGACAAGAAGAATACCATCCCCAAGGTCAAGCATGGATGTGGGACATTGATGAAGTGGGGCTGTTTTTCTGCGGCAGGAACTGGCCAACTTGACCGTGTGCCTTCCCAGAAATACCAGGCTGTTTTGAAGACAAATGTGATGCCTTTTGTTGAGAAACTGAACCT